>NC_079382.1:12130000-12430000 GCF_021018895.1 Seriola aureovittata | reverse complement strand
CAAAAATACCCCCAGGAGAGATTTATTTTCTTACTGTTCAATGCTTCATCAACTGAAAACCATGTCAAAACTGTCTGATAAGAAGCTTGAATAAATGAGTAAACAAAAATAATGGCAGCTTATCATAAGATGGTATGGAATTGCGAAACAAAGTAGTGACAAGTGACAAGCACTTAAATATCTGGTGATTAATGTCTCTGGAGAAAGATGAAACGTTTGTTTACTTGCAGTGTGACGTAAGATGTTAATGTGCCAGGCACATTAGATGCTGTGTGTGCGCTTGAGTGAGTGTTTCTTCATGCTCAGGGTTTGCAGACCTCTGTGTGGTCTTTCAAAATCTGCAAGGATTTCTGACACTTTTCAAGAAGCAACATCCGAACGGAGCTGACTCACTGAAAGTGACGATAAATATAACATCTCAACTCTTATCTGACGAGAATGATAAAGTCAGAGATTGAAGAAGAGGTACTGTGCATGTTTGAAAAGAAACCTTCTGTTCTCGGCTACAGTTTATGAGTCAGTACTCGGCAAGGCCATTAAGACTGATGTGAGGAGGGGGAACAGAGAGCAAGGCCGAGGGGACAGTGGGAGGGAAGCAAAAGAGCTACAGACAAGGGATGACAGATAGAACTACAAGGCAGATACTCTTAACACCAATCAATTTGATTATTTAATCAAAAACAAATACAAATTTTCTTTTCTCAGTTCAGAATGAAAACAATGGGGAGTGAACAAGTACCGGTATTGTTTTCCTAGTTTTAACAAGGACTCCCACACATTGATGTACCCTTGTACCCACTTTAGTCAGTGAGTGGTTTTAGTTGTAAATGCAAACTTGATGGAGGACGATCAGTCAGACTTCCAACGTACTGCAGACAAAGACTTTTTTTTTTGTTTATTAATGCATACAACTTAACTGAGCTGATGGTTCATTGGAAGTACAAAGGAAAAGAAGGAAATCTGGCGTTAGTGGTAACAGCACATTCCCTTGGTCGTTTTGAATCAAGAAGCTCTTTTGAGGAAACATTTAAAATGATGAGCTAAAAGTTACATAGTCTAGATTTTCAGGATTTTAGATTTATACTCAAAAAGCACATCATCTAGTTGTTCAATATGAGCTTGATTAAGTAAAAAAATAAACAAGGTACTAAATTCCTGCACAACCTCTGTTAGCACTTCTCTTTCCAGAAGGGAGACAAATAGTAAAAACACTGGAAATGAGATGATGGAGGGAACTGCAGAGACAGAAGGTTGACAGAAAATCAAACATTACGGGTGATAAAATAAAACTACACTGGGGGAAAGTGAAAAGGTAATAGATGCATAGCAACTAATAATGTGGGCGAAAATAGAAAAAACTGGGGAGTGTGTGATGACTGTGAGAGAGAAATGTGTTGATGAATACTATTAAAGTACTGCTAATAAGCAAAGTCACACCTTGGATATGTGGTTAGTCGGGTGGTGTAGCATGGTGTGTGTGTGTCTGTGTGTGTGTGTGTGTGTGTGTGTGTGTGTGTGTGTGTGTGTAGAAAATAGAAAGGGACAGTAGACCTGCTGAATGATACAACTCAGTAAAACCTCTTCTCTGCTTCACAAAGGATAGATAGAGGATAGATAGGTTTAGAAGGTTTTTCAAAAATTGTTTCATCAACTGAACATTATAACCTAAATGAAGGGATGATTTAATGCTGGGCTGCATTTGTTTTATCTAAGTGTATCTAATAGCCTGGTAACTAAGTCTCTCTCTGTATTCTACATAGTTAAAAGCAAAATTTTAACTATAAAAAAAAAGAGAAAAAAGAAAACAGACTTGCTAGTTTATTTTTATCCAAGTACTACATCTAACAAAATTTGATCACATCCAGTACAAAGCTCTGCAATAACTCAAGATGTCAGGTTGTTTTTGTTGTACTGTATATAGAAGAAAGACACTTTTCAATATAATGCAATACAATTTCAACACCACCACCACTAACTACAGCCCCCAAAATGACCACAGAATCGAATCAACACCTCTCGGACGTGTCAACAAAAACCAAACATGATCAGCCTTACAAAAGATTGAATTTGGATGTGCCGAATAAACAGACATTGCATCTGAATTTCAATCAAATTTAAACTTTGCACAATAATAAATGAATACATGAAGGCATAAATAAAATAACTTTTTCGATCCTTTAAATTTGTCACACTTAGAATGTACAAAAATATTCCAAGCTCCATGTTTCAACTTTTTATCTAGTGGAGGCAGGTGTCCTGTGTCATGTGTTTCCAAAGATGAAACCCCTAATCATCAATAATGCAATAATTCAGGTTAAATTATTCAAATGGTGGATTATATGCATGTTACTGTAACAATATTATCCGGTGGAACAGCTCCTGCACTAAAGGCCAAACCTTCTGACCTGCCTAAAGACTGTGATACTGAAAATGGTTGTTGTGTCCCTCAGTAATCACTGGAGTTTATCTGAACATCCAAACTCACGACTATCAATGTCGCTTATAAAGCAAAGCGAGCGTACCATTTTAGAATGCACACACTTAATGACAGATACTCAGACCAGTTTTTCAAGTCACAAAAAACAATTAGTTAGATCAAAGGAGAGAAGTCATTCCACCTGTTACAACACACATGCATCTATCATTACAAATATCTAATATTAAGTAAATTAGGGGGCTTAAAAAAAATTAAAAAAAACTTCACCTGCAGTGGCCAGTCCATCTACCTTTCCATCAGTTTCCATACATTCTCCACGCCACCAGTCAACACACTCAGAGTCCCATCTCCTGCTGCTCTTTATCATGTCATCAGACCAACAGCCTGAACAAAGCAAGCCCACAGCCTACACTGCACTATTTGCTGATTATCACCAGCTTTGTATCTCTATCTCACCCACCTCTCCTTTTCCAATTCACAGTGTTCACACATTCATCTTTCTATTTTAGCTTCCCGTCTCACCATCAGCTGTTTCATTCTTCCACTGAGATCACACCTTCTCCTTGCAGTCTTTGTTGACGTGATTGTTTTTAACCATTAAACTGTGCCAGGCCTGGTTTATCTGTTGGAGCTGTGAGGTTGTTAACATGTGTGGGTGTGTGCAAATAATTTGCCAGGACGGACGTTACCACCAAAAACATGCACATGCCTACCTGCATAGGGGTTCCTCCTTTGCTTCCGGCTCCAAATCCTAATCCCTTTAACAGGCATGATGTTATTTGATCACTACACCGCTACAAACACACTGCAAAGTTTGTCCCTAACACAGAACCCATCATGCCAAGGTACTCCTAACATCAGTCTACAGACTGCACACACTGACACACACACACACTAACAATCACACTCAGCAACCCCTGCGCCGCCTCACTGCACGCGTGCAGAGCCCACACACACGTTGGCCAATCAAAAACCTGTCACAAAGAAAGAGGGGTGTGAGTGAAGAGGGAGCGGTGCATTCAAGGGGCCCCCTAACTGGTGACCCCCCAACCCTGAGGTTGCTACGGTGAGGCGGTCGCTATCTGTCAGAGGCTGCTGTTGCCGGGGCGATGCAGCATGGCCCGTACTCTCTTCTAACGGGTCCTCAGGCCCCTTTCATTTATCAAATTGTGGGTCATCAGCACATACACAGGCAAGCACACACTCACACATACTTCTGAAATAGGTTCTTTGTGGGGCTAAGCTGCTGAGCAATCGAGTCTAAAGAATGGCCAAGTTTAATTTGATGGGAGTTTAGTGAAGGAGAACCTGGCCTGCATTTGGTTCTTGTTTTCACACAGGCGCTGCAAAAGTTGCAAGCACACAAATGAGATTTTGTTAAGTTAGAGGTACACCCAGCTTTGACTCTCGTCTCACACACACATCTCTCAGGTCTTTAGGTAGGTATGTTCAAGAGAATTTGCAGCTCTAACAGTCATGTAATAGGAGTCTCTTTCTCCACCTCACAACACGCCAAATGCAGCTTTTCATCACTGTCTTCAAATTCACTTTCTGCTCCTCTGCTTAAAGCCTCCCGTGAGCCTTTCACCGTCATTCTCTCTTTCTTCTTGGCCTTTTTTCACCCCTCTTCGACTTTCTTGTCCTCTCTCAACGAGTTTCTCTTCTCACCATCATCTCCTCTCCAGTACTTCAAGCAGACAAAGAAGTCTCTCCGTCTAATGTGATTACTAGGGGGCTTTCACAACCACTCACACTCATAAAGAAACTTTCACCACTGTTTTACTAAAACAGGCTTGATCAGTGAGATGGACTAAAATGCATTTGTTTCTTATAATGAAATACGATCCAGGAAGTTCAGTTAGAGGAAGGGAATTATGTGTTTGCGAGCTTATTAGACGCCAAAACACAGCACAGTGGCACAGTAATACTCTCAGACAGGATTTTACAAAGCTGGATAATTTTCACAGCGACAACAGTTTTACATTTCATTGTGACGATCTTGAGGTAAACAACAGAAATACAGCGTTCATGTTACAAAGTAATGCACCAGGTTTTCATGCTTACACGTATGTGATTGGCCTTGCTGGCTGATTTTATGTTTTGTTGTGGCCCCTTTCTAATCATTGCTGGCCCCCCGCTACGCCCCGAGCTCAAATGAATTTGAAGGATTGCGTTTATTTCAGTCAGAGTGACAGCTGGCCTCAGTCTCTGAAGAAGATCAACCCTGACCTATGTTTAAAGCCAGTGAAAAAGGTAATTATGTGTGTGAACAACTCTCAGCACCGGTGCTTACATTGTTTTGCCTTAATCATAACTTGCAAAGCATCCGGTAACGTTTTGACTATCCCTTTTCCGCAGGCCAATTCATCACTTCTGTTCTACTTTTCCAGCCCAGCAGGAAACAGCGGCGAGAGACGTGTCACATCCTGTGGCCGGCGACGCTACCCTGGACGAGTGAACAATCTGGGGGAGGTGACTGGATGACACAGCAGTCCGATTAAGAGCATTTTTCCTCTGAGGGCTGAGTGTATGGTCAAGGGTCTAAGGTGCAGGGAGGATGGCGGCAGGGACAGGAAATGGAACAGGATATAGTTGACAGCGCCATCTCCCACAGGATGCTGGGAAATGCATATCTGACAAAGGGTATGTTCATGGTTAACGGTCTGAAGTGTGGATAGGAGAAGAGGTTAACTTAGATACCAAGGCAAGGGAAGGAAAATTAGGTGGAAGTACAGTGGTGGATGAAAATGCTTTACACATTTTCTCCGAAAATTCACATCAACATGCTCCCTTTCTTTCATCTTAGTCACTATCCAAAGCTACTTTAACCTGTTTGGGTTTCACACATTCATGGTGGACTGAATCTTGGTTAACATTACAATTCCTCATTTCCTTCACAAGGCCTTTTTCTAACTCCATTCATCTTTAAATGGATTATTCTCCTCCTTTTCTCACACGTCGTCGCAATTTTTTTCCTGTCTGCCAGAGTGTACATGTCAACAATCTGGTACGTGTGAAAATCAGAGCGGTTGCCACAACTGCGAACCAGTCAGCGTTCACAAAAACACGCACACACTTACATTTCCACTTTTCATTCTCTGTGCATTTCCTCTCCTCCTTCCTCTCTTCATTCCCATGTCTCTTTACTTACCCCTACTTAAAAAAATCCCATGTAAGAAAAAAACAGCACACACACAAACCCTGAGAAACATTAAAGTGAACAGAGGGGAAAAAAGAGCCAAAAGCAGAATTAAAAAGAATAGAATCAAAAAGTAAAGAACACAAAAAACTCAAGGCGTCCAGAAATTCTGAATAGGTCATGCTTTTTCATATCTGAGAGAGTACACACAAACATGCAAACACACACACCGCCGCTGTGGTTGAATGGGTTTGGTCTGAGCTGACACGCAGGAGTGAAAACACTGCCACATGGGCTGCCTTGCATTTCAACTCCATGCTTTCAGACTTGAGGGTGGGTGTGTGTGTGTGTGTGTGTGTGTGTGTGTGTGTGTGTGTGTGTGTGTGTGTGTGTTGTGTGTGTGTGTGTGTGTGTGTGCGTGTGTGTGTGACCAGGCCTTTTTTCTCACACTCCGCAGCATTTGATGCCAAATTCACACTCATTAGCAGCATGAGAAAAGTCGACGAGGCCTTCAATCAGACACACATAAACACAAGTAGGGATACAGACGCACACACAGATCTGCACAGAGGGACACACACACACACATAGAGGACAAGCTCTGCTGTCTGGCACCAGTGAGACCACAGACTTAAGGAAGTAAGATGTGAAACATTTGATCGTTCAAACACAGCAAAATGCAGACATGCAATAAAAACACACACCAATTTGTCGAATATGTGGCACTGGTTCCAACAAGAGCTGCAGCACCAAGAGGCAGCAGTGTGTGCGTGCACACTTGTGTCTGGACAGTATCAGAGGAGGGCTGCAGCAGAGAAAGGACAGCGAGAGAGCTCTATCAGTAAATGTCAACACCACACAGTAGCAGGGCACACTGACCACACTGTGTCTGTGTCGTCTCTCTGGGGTTCAGCTCTTGTCATGTCTTGAAAACAGGACAACAGAGAGCAACGGCGGTATGTGTGTGACCGCGAATGAACTCAACATTTTACTGCGTTTCATTTATCATGCTGCCTGTTGACAACAAAGTGCTACATGTAGCACTTTAAATATGTCTATATTATTAGGGAACCTAATGGACTGACAACAGTAGTGTAAAAGACTAGCAAACATGGAGGTAAACAATCCACAATGAAAAATATTTAAAAATATCGGCTTTGCAAATGTTTTATGAGGAAGGAAATGCATTCAGTACATTGTTCGACCTTAAGAATACACACAAAATAAATAGAACTTTTGTTTGTCTACATGAAAACTCCACAAGGAAGATTTAAATGTACTAATTACTTTTGAACATGCTGCATCACTTCCTGTTACAAAGGGGAGGTCGCTCTCTCGGTTCCCACCACTCGTGATTAGCTCCTTGTGGATTTGTTTTGCCTTTTACTTTCTTCAAGATGACAGAAATTTTAGGAGTGATTATTCCATCAGGCTTGAATTTATTTGCTCTGCCATCTGCCTTTGTAAGCTTTAGTTAGCTTTGCTGGAGGAGTGGTACACTCTTCTGTTTGGTGCCATAAAGCAATAATCACCCAGAATAGATCACGGTTGTGAGACTAACTAATGTGAAACCCTGCCAGCTCCATGTAGCGCCTTTACAATTTAGACACAATTAATAAAATGCAATAAAATATTCTACGTAAGACATTGACACTAGTGACTGTGTTTATTAATGCTGACATATTATGTAGCTCTCTATTCTTATTATCAGGATCATCGTAGCTGTAACTATCAACACAAAACAAACAGATTAAAGAAGAGAAAGGAAAAACAAACTCATAAACTGAAATAAAAAAAGCAGCCACATTTGTTTGAGGGTGACACATGATACAGAGACAAATACACGCAAACACACACCTGAGGGAGAGGATATGATCTTTGGACAGAAACCACCTTGGAAATCTAACCCTACATCTGCTACAATAATACTAAAATCTACATTCATCTTTCAACATTTGCGTATGGAAATGTGACCTGATTCCATTTACAGTGTCCCAGTGACCCAGAAGGAAAACCCAGTCGCAGAGAGCAAACTGGTGCACATGTGGATGTGTGTGTATGTGTGCATGGGTGTACGTGCGACTTATGGTGTTACTACGTTTCAAACTGTCTGGGCTGTGCTGAGAGAGGCTGGTAGACGTGAGCTCACACAATGGGCTTCTGTGTGAGACCAGGAGATGGGGAGGAGAGAGATAGAGAGAAAGAGAGAAAGAGAGAAAGAGAGAGAGAGAGAGAGAGAGAGAGAGAGAGAGAGAGAGAGAGAGAGAGAGAGAGAGAGAGAGAGAGAGAGAGAGAGAGAGAGAGAAACAGGGCAGCACCACAAGTAAAATTGTACTTTGTAGTTCAACACAATTCAGAATACAGTTGAGTTACGGTTTATTCTTAGCAAAAGCCTCTTTTCATGGGCTATTTTCACTTTGTAGTTGCATTTTTGGCATATTTAGAATTACAAGGATTAATTCTAATAAATATTCAATTGTGTTACATCAGTGTTTTGTGTGAGTGGGCACAAACGCCTTTCAAAAAGTATTGGGGTGCGACCTTCAATTCCTTAACCTCACATGTGGTGGAACTTAGTCAACTACACCCAAAGCACTCCACCCAAACTTTTGCAGAGAACTGGAAACTATTGGGGTCGAACCCAAACCACAAACCAATGTGCTGCTTCAAATCCCTGAAAAAAAACATGAACCCCAACTTGTGTAAGTCTTGGGCAGAAACAAAAGGATGAGACAAGGAGGGGAGCAAGAACTGCTTAGACCTCGTGTGTCACCTCCCTGCTCCTGAAATTGCCTTGCCTCCCATCCCTTTCCCAGCCCACATCAACCACTTGAAAGGCCTACTGGGTTGGGTTCACATATGGTGAGGAGACAAGAGGGTGGGTGTGTGTGTGTGTGTGTGTGTGTGTGTGTGTGTGTGTGTGTGTGTGTTTAGACGGCTTAGCTGGTTAAGGGGGCTCCCTCCGACCTGGTGCCCTCAGTCTTAAGAAGCCACATGGACAGCTGAAATGCCTCTCACTCACTGTCTGACACACACACACACATACACACACACACACACATACACACTTCCTCCCTGCCCAATTAGGACACCCAGTTATGTTGTTAGTGGCTGTTTACCATAAACTCCCCTCGACTTTCTTCCCTCTCTCCCCTCACTTCTCTTTCTTCTGACCCTTCTCTGAATTTCCTCAGTCGCCCTTTCTTCACCCCCTAACTCATTTGCAATGCCATTTCCATGAATAAATTATTTTAAGCTATTTTAGGCATAATGAGAAGCGGTGGGGACTAAAATGACACATGTGAAGTATTGGGACTTATTTAGTGTTCCAAATACAGTAAATCAGAAACTTGATTTGAAAATTACAGCATTTCACATACATTTCCAGACTTTACAGAGCTGAATAGAAACCGTGTCTTATTTGGGGAATACTTTATAAGTAACATTCATCTCAATTATACTCAATGATTCCATATATAGGCTAGTTGAGATCCAGCATCAGCCACAGCATTCAACATTCAATTCTCAGTCTGACAGGCTTGTTAACCTTCAATACAGTGCGTAGAAGCAATGCGTAGAACCATTTCTGATCGTTTTAGAGTTGCAACTAATGATTATTTTTCCATACTAATTGATCTTCCCATTACTTTCTTGATTAATAAATCAATTATTTGGTGTACTGTGAAAAATGTCCATCACAATATTCTAGCGCACACAGTGAAAATATAATGTTTACCATATGATAACATCAGGAAAAAATGTTCACATAAGAGACGATCAAATGTTAAGAAAAAGACAAAAATCAAACAGCTGCTAATTTTCATTCTATTGACTAATCAATTAATTGTCTGATAGTTGTATCTCTACATTGTTTACTGGTCTGATGAACTAAACCAATAAACTGAACAAAAATAGTAAAACTCTGACGTTCGACTACAAGGTTTAAAGGTTAATTGATTTTCAAAATGACGATATTCTTTATTCCAAATGTAGATGAATATAAGTGTCTGTCTCTGTTTTATGATTGTAACTGTTTGGTTTTCTCTTGTTCAGCTTTTGTAAACATTATTCACTTCATTAGCTTGTTTCATCACTGAAAGGTGACATTACCCACCTTCACATGACATTAAACTTCTCTCTTTTGCTGCTTATCTTCCTTGTCTTTTATCCAGCTGTTTCTGACACTTCTATTCTTACTTTTTATCCTCTCACACCTTCTGAGCTCCTCCACCTTATCCTCTCATTTCCGCTCCCTCCCTCTCTCGACTCCCTCTCTTTCTTTTGAGTCACTGAGTTGTGACTGTTGCAGAACGGTCAGCGCGCTGGGAGGGCTCAAGTCTGGCCAAGAAAATGTGTGTGTGTTAGATTTGAAGCGTGTAACTGCGCTGGTCTGCCAGAGGGAATTAGCCTCCGTTTTCCTCTCTCTGTTGTGTATAGTCCTGTCTGACTTCTCAGCCTCAATGGCACACAGATTGGGCCAAAAAATACTTTTAAAAAAGACACAAAGAAAGAGAGAGAAGCAGGAGGAGGCAGACGTAAAGAAGGAGAGGATGAAGCCAGGAAGAGGAGAGGGAAGGGGCGGAGGAGATGCAGTGAGCTAAATACCACAGTTGGACTGACTGAGGTTTGGACGAATGAAAGTGAAAAAAAAGGCAAGGAAGAAAACATTTCAATGAACTGCACCTCTATGTATTCTGTGAGAAAACTATAAAGGAACTCTGCTGGGCCCCAAATTTGCTTCACCTTTAGAAATGGCTGACATAAACTTGTTTGACTGCCTGCAGCCATTCCGTCTACTATGCACTGTAGCTGGTCTTCAGATGGCTGTTGGACCCTTTTTGTGAGTTGATATGTATGTATAGGCTACCAGGTACTTTATCACATCTACAAAGGTTAGATTTTTAGCCTTAAGCTTAATTATCCACCTGCCACCAGGACATCTTAAGGATTTAATGGATTTCATGATATTTTATGGACACTTCCATCTTGACCCCATCGTCTACTGTGTGAAGGGTTGAAGGGTTGAGGTTCCATAGCACTTTATTAACTCAGTATCAAATCCACTTATCGAATCTGAATCCTTCCAAAATCCCTTATCAAACCTAATTAGGTTTAGCTTTCTGTATTTGAAAAACATCAAAGTAATAAATAACTAAAACTGTGAGATCTGTAATTACTTTTGTTGGCTGAAAAGGCAGATAAGAAATGTTATCTGTTGACACAACCTGAAGCTGAAACTAGCAGCATAAAAAAGTAAAGTATTACAAAGTGACGTTTCTTTTTCTTTCACAAATAATCTTTGTAGTCACTGGCTTACAAAGATGTTAGCAGTTAATTAACATAAATTAATTAACATTAATTAATTAGCATTAATTAGTTACAGCTGCTCTAATCTACCACCTTACTGGTGTCAGTCAGCACCAATCTAAAAGGAAGAACCTGCTACCTGAATCTTTTATTGATTGTTATTTGGTAATAAAAAAAAAAGAATGAAGAGAAATAAAAGATATAAAACATTAATTTAACCTGACTCAGCTTCACTGGAAACTTTTTGGAAAAGGGCAGTCGTGTTTCGAAAAATACATGGCAGGTGATTGAATGAACAATCTGTCTTTAGTATGACATAGTAGGAAACGGCCAAAGAGGAAACACAACACAACAACAAACCGCAGAATGAGGAGAGTTGAAAGCTAGTTAGGATGTCAGTATATTATTCTGGCCATCTTTGTAAATGTAAAATTTTGTGCATGAAAGGCTCTCTTACGAATACCAAAACATCGCTTCATAGCTGCCAATAGTTCCTCCCACACAGGATGCTGATTGGTCCACACCTCTGCTTTTCAACCACAAGCAAATAGTTTGGATTCTTGCTTGTGAGAAATCCAGCTACCTCGCAAGTTTAAGATTAATTAGCACAGGAGTTTAACAAATCTTGTTAAAGAACCTAAGATGGAAATGGCTAATGAAACCCAACCCTAGTTGGAAATTTCTACCATACGGGGATTTTCTCTGTCGTATTTATGAAACTAACTGATGTGGTTTTAGTATTGGCAGAAAAAAAGCACAATAATGTGGTTTACAAAATGTCTTGGACAGGGCTGTTATCTATTACGTTTAGATGAAACAGCAAACTGTGTTTATTTTATGAATTGGCAAAAGCTTGCATTTGTTCCCTAAAGCTTCCAAATAAATTATCTTTCTGTCAAATTGAAAAACATAAATAACCACTACATTACTCATAGGGTTTGTTGCACAGCTGTGTGTAGGAGTGAAAACGGTCTATGGAGGGAAGAGGAAGGAGGTTCCAGACAGGTTTGCTCTGTTGTACTACTGTGGACTCTCTGTGATGTATTTACTTGTTTTTACTTTACTTATATGAGAGGCAATCGAAGAGACAGAGGCAAAAATAAAGATAGAAAGAGCAAGGGGGAGATAACATAAAAGACAAAATGGCAAAACGGGCCAAAAGATAGCTGGACGCAGCACAGAGACCAGACTCATTCATAAATGATTGATAAAAGAGAAAGATTGATGGATTTATCTTTTCCTCCCAGCCCTAGGGGATCTGACATTTCCATCCAGACCACTCATCACTGCCGACTTCCCCACAACAAAGACACTCGGCCTCATCTCCAGTCCTCCAGGGTCTCAGGGGCCCAGAGGACCTCTGCTCCCCGTAGGCCAAGAGCCCTTACTGGGCTTATTAACCTGCCTTACTACCGCATCTTCTTCCAGGACCTTTGGGCCTCAAGACCAAGTTTTCCAACAGTCCTGGGAGGTTGGGGGTGGGTGCAGTGAGGCCCTGACAGTTAAGAGACGCAGCTGATGGGGTGATTTAATCTCTATTCTAGCAGACAGTAGGGGCACATTGTTGGAGTTGAGGGCTCTTAATTGAAAGGAGGGGGGCTTTTTCTTTTATGTGGTGCCCCCTTGTAGGCTGCCATGGGCCTCATTGAGGTTAACGGATCAAACGAAGGAGGAATGTTTGTTTTTGTGTGTGTGTGTGTGTGTGTGTGTGTGTGTGTGTGTGTGTGTGTGTGTGTGTGTGTGTGTGTGTGTATCTGTAAGACATAGAAAGAGTTAAGGATGATAGACGTCCAAAAAAGATGAAAGGTCCTGGTTGGAGATAATGATGTATTTATGGTTTTCATATGGTTCACAAAAAACAAACTAACAATTATTTTCATCACTGATTAGTTTCTTTATTAATTATTATTTGTCTATAAAATATTACAAAATAGAGACAAATGCTCATTACAATTTTCCAGCGGCCAAGGTGGCATCTTCAAATTACTAGTTTGATCCAACAACAGCCAGCAACCATAACTCTGATCAAATGAAGCAAAACAAGAGAGGAGTTACTAAAATTACACCCTAAAAACCACCACTCCATACAATTACAGTAAAAGCAGTGCAACCTGAAACACACAAACCCAGAATACAAAATATCTATCGCTCTGAGGTAGGAACCAGATCCTTCACAAACAGATGTGAATCTGCCCTATGACGTTAGCCAAGATGATACCGCTGACAAGTGAACAATAATAGTTACTTGATACACTAGTATCACAAACCTGCTTCATATCCGTCAGCTGGGAACAAGGCTTTTAGATCCTTTCAGTATATCATACTGAACAACAAAGTTTTCTTACTTTCTGGCATGAAAATAAGTCTCAAAGCCTAAACATCAGGCATAGAACACCCCATATTTATGTAGCATCAGTTAACCCAATTGCAGTTTATTGAATTCTAATTTCATATATATATATATAAATGTACGGACCACTGGACATGGATGATCAACATGACAAATGTTATTATGTTGATGTCAGACCTGAAACAAGTAGCAGTAGTCAATAATCAGTCAATTAGGACAAAACTGTTTTGATTTTCAATTCATTGTTTAACTCTTTTTTAAGCAAGATATCCCTTGTTCCAGTCTCTCAGCTGTTAAATTTTTACCTTATTCACATGAAAGACTTGAAGATTTGAAGACATCAGGCGTTTTTCACTATTTTCTGGCATTTCATAGACCAAACAATAAATCTATAAGATATAAGAAAATAATCAGCATTAATGAAAAAAAAAAAAAGTAGCAGTCCTAGTTAATGTCGTTAGATTTATTTAACATTTGACTTGATTTTTTGTTGTTATGAGACTTGTCAGTTACTAAAGTCTCAGTACTGACATTTTCCGCAGATTCTCTATTCGCAAACTAGAAAGCGAATGGAAGGGAGTGCTCTGCATGCACATAGATGGTGCATCAATATAGAGATCCAGACAAGGATGGAGTTATCTGTTTTAAAATGGTAACAGGAATCAAACTTCTCGTCGTACTGTAAAAATGCATACAGGACAAGGGTGTCGGGACTGGAAGCTTTGTTGAACCTACATCACCAAGCACTTGAAACCTTTTGTGATAAAAACACCTGGGGCTAGGGAACACACCTAATCAAACAGCTATAATGGTAATAGTCTGCCTCATGCACTCAAACACACACACACACACACACACACACACACACACACACACACACACACACACACACACACAGAGAGAGGAGGTCAAAAACACAGCTGAGTCAATATACCAGGGAACAAGCTGGCAGTAGCCTCACAAGCAGACGTGTACAGGTTTTTGACCAAAAGATCTGGCTGTTCTAATCAAAACTTTTTCACTCCACCAACAAGAGAGGAAATACCCTTGGGCAAACTACCTTGGGACCAGAGGAGTCAAATCTGTCTTGGGAATGTTTTTAGGCAGGGTTACATTTTTAATCTGAATCTGTTTGTCTGGAACAGAAGAAAACTCAGGCCAACAACAACAGCAGCTAAATGGCAATGTGGCCATAACACATGAGCAGTACTCACTCACACAACACCTCACTGGAACTGGATTAGAATGACTCATTTCATATTACAAAACAAGTTCAAATGTCAACATTCAAGCAAAAGGCAAATAACTTGTAATTACTGGGATCCCTAATCACAAGTCTCCACACCCCTCTTTTTTATAAACCAACAGGAAAGACACATGTACAGACAAACACACAGGTTCCCATCATACATTGTCCTGCTTCCCATTCTCTTCCATTATGTAGCAGTAACATGAATGGGCGTGCAGACTCCAGCAGGGCTTAAGGAGATTAACCATTCTGTAGCCGTATGAAATAATATTCCTCATAATCCCCATCACTGACTCCGAAAATCCCCTCTCACTGTGTGGCATGAGAGGGCCTCTCTAAATGTGCTCTTTTGTTCTTTTGTACACGCGCACATGTGCATGCACGCACGCACGCACGCACACACACATCTGGACAAAACAGCTGGACATCTAGAATGACATTCTAAAATACAGATGTGTAGGTTTACAAATCGAGTGCGGATGTGTGTGTATGTCAACTCCTAGGTGAACATTTAAACAATTGAAGAGTGGATACACACGAGGGTGGGCCAAATAAATAGTCTTTTACAGTTTGTTTGAAATGCACTAACATGGAAACTTGTTCTCTTTCTGGCGCCCAACAGACCTTTTCTTTTTACTTTATACCGGTTCTGCTTTATCGAAGTTTAGCTAGTTTATAGCTCTTTTACATTTGGGGGACAGCACAGGTGCACATGCTGCTGTATGTGTTCAAACAAGTTTCATCACTTTCCTTATTTTTTGCTAAATATACTATTATACAACTGACTCCAGTTTAGAAGGCGGAGAGGGTCTGTCTTCTTAGCCAGAAAGCCTACAAGAATTTTCCAAAATTTAAGATAGTTAACTAATTAATTTAGAATACAGTCAGCTTTAGTTTGAGCTTGTTCAAAACAATTTGCTCATGAGCATGCTATAGCTGTGACATACCATCAGTGGATGGGAGACTACGCACAAAGCAGTTGAAAATGTCCCTTTTTTTATGAGTTATGATGCACTGAAAAGCATAATTACGATCTCACGGTACTACGCCACGGCTGCTGACTAGTGTATTTGTGCGTGCGTGCGTGCGTGCGTGCGTGTGTGTGTGCACATGATGCAACCAGCTCATGAACTTCTTTTTTCCTTTAGCCAACTTTCACGTTTAATAGACTGTATCAACAGCCATAAAACCACAATTACCTTTATAGCACTGTGTTTTGTGTGTGTCTTTATACATGAGCATTCAGCACGGTGCTGAGGCAGTGCTTGTTACGGATTAAACAACAGGTGGTTTTGATTTTTCTCCTGTAGAGAGGAGAGGAGAGGAGGAAAATAGAGGAGAGACAAGGGGAGATGGGAGGTAAGGAGATCATGCAATCAAAAAGTTGAAGAAAGATAGTCTTGGATTTCATCTTTTGGGAGCAATTTTGAGTCATTCAAAGGGTTGAAGATGAAAAAAGAGAAGAATGCATCACATGGGGATGAGAGAAACATGACAGAGAGAGTGAGAAAGAAAGATGAGATTAGATAGAGGACAAATGAAAAAAATAATAAATAAATATATTTGAGAAATAACATGGGAAATAGGTCAGTAAAAGATAAGGGAAGGGAAAGGACAGAGAAACGTCAAGTTGTTGTCATAAGAGTACACACACCTGTTTTTCTCATATACAACCCCCGAAGCTTCATGTGGGTGGACCAACGTGGCAGCAGATCTCGAGCCAAACATACACAGATGTCTCAAAACACAACAACTGACACAGACAGGAATAGGCCATGTACTTGAAAAGTAGTCTGTGTATCACAGGAAATACTGATGCATGGAAGCTTCAGGGAGGGTCAAGTAAGTGTAACTGTACACATGTACGTGCACATACACACAAAAAAAAAACCGCACACACAATGAGGTCTCTGTGGATGAGGCAGGCAGCTAGAGCCGCTATAGAGGAAGATTCAGTAGTCAATGGGGATTCCTGTGCGGAGTATGTCATATTTCACAGTGACAGACGCTTTCTCAGACACACACATGCACACACCATGCAGTGTTCTGGGGAGACAGAATGAGATGGATGATGAGCCAAGAATCTGCTTCAAGGAAGAAAAGGGGAGACAAAAGCATCACATGATAGCCATAATCACGTTTAGTAATTAATTAAAAAAATTAGCAGAGTAAATAAATCGACTCAAATTCTTGGTATGGGTACACACACCCTGAGTGAGAGGGGGCAGGGGGAATTTACAGAGAGTCATCCAAACAAGATTTAAAATATGCCAATACGTTCTGATGTCTTTGCAATGTCACATCTTCTCATGATAAAAAGGTGTATTGAACTAAACTGAGTCAAGAATAATGAGTAAGTAAAGAGAGAGCAAGAGCAAGACAGTGAGGTAAAGAGAGGGAGGAAACACTCCACTAAAACAACACAGCTGATAGAGGCAGAGAGAGAAGACAATCAGTCTTTTATTTTTAGTCCCATAAGTCTTAAATACTCTGCAGTAGATAGAAGGACAGACAGGGAGAGACAAGAAGGTCTGATGAATGAGTGGGTTGTTGAAACTGTGCCAAATAATCTTTTAGAAACCTGTCAGAAAGAACTGGAATATTTAGGCTGTGGTTGAATCAAGACAGTCTATGTCTAATATGTGAATGCCTTTCAGAAAAAGAAAACTGGAGCAGATGCATGTAGGTGTAGAGGGCAAATACACCAAAGATGTCCCAGTAATTTACATTGATGGTCTGATGAGCAAAAATAAAAAGATAACTGAACGGATTGCTAGAAAAACTATGTTATTTGTGGTTGACAGTTGTCATGGAAAGGGATTTTTTTTTGGATAGAAGTATTGAGTGTCTGAGTTTATAAGAGAGAAGTGTAAATGACCTGAGCAAAAAAGAGGGAATATGACCTATGAATAATAAGCCACAAGTACTTCACATATTCTACTGTGTTTTCTCATAATGTATGTTGCAAAGCCCAGCTCACGCAACTTTTTGTGGGACATTTGTCATGTGCAGTTATTAATGTGGATTTGATTAGACAATGATAATGGCTCCTAATATCAGAACCAAAATGGGTAAAAAGAATTAAATTAGTGGATCAGACCTGTGTTGATGTTTTCAATTTCCAGACAAACATGCATGTTTATTGTATGTGTGTATGGGAGTTATACAGTAGGGGGTGGGGTATGTATACACAGTATATATAATAACCTAGGTCAACATGTGGACAATGGACCCTTTGACCGTTGGTGGGACAACAGATTGTGTTGCCATTCTCTGACACAAAACACATGCAGGGCAGGGCGGCGACCAAGACAGGAAATAAAGCTTTTTGACACAGAAACAAGAACCCAATGGATTTCAAACTTCACAAAAAAAGATTATTATTATTGTTATTATTATTATTATTATTATTATTATTATTATTGTTATTGTTATTATTATTATTATTATTATTATTATTATTATTATTATTATTATTATTAATTAAGGGGGGTGGTTTTGCATACTAATGAACCCTGCTGGAAGTACAGACTCTTACCAGCCATGTTAAAATTTTGACAGAATTTATATGACCACTCTCTCCCTGGGGCAATAATAAACACAACTCACCCACAACAATGACATAATGCCTCCCACCACCACCATCTCTACTAACATTGCTGATAGTTGATACATGTCTCACTGACTCATATCTGGGACTTTTCCCATCAGAGAACTGGGGAAACCTATCTGCCTAAATCCCAACTAAATTAACCTACTTTTAATTTGCTGTTCGGTTCAGACATTCATTTTGATTTTTTTTCACTGCTACTAGACAGACAATATTAAAAGCAACCAAAGATGAGATCAGTGTGGAGAGTTTCACAGAGCAAGAATAAACAACTTCCACAAGATCCCGCAAATATTAAACATTATCTCTGCTTGCCTAAAACAAAACCTCAATCGCCCACTTGTTATTCAACTTGTCTATTCAGCTGAGGAAACTCAAATTGTCTAATGTCACCAATGTTTACAAGACTAAAAATATGCCTGAAAAGAGGTGAATGAACTTCTGCCTCTGAGAAATGATTTGCCAGTCCAAATATAGCTGAAACTCCACCCCAGCTTCATCTTCCCAAAGCTTGTTTTGAAGCACAAATATTCAGCATCATCCCAAATTTAACTGCTTCTTGTCTCATTTAACCTATACAACAAATTTAGAGGAAGCCCCAGCTCGCTGTGGACTTTACTCTACAGGACAGACCACTCACTGAATTTGTGTACATGGGCATGAGCGTGGGCGTGGGAGTGTGCGTCTACATGTCCACGTGTGCTATGGTTAAGTGGCACAACTGACAGATGTGGCAGAAAATCCCTGTTTATTTTTCCTGAGGCGGTCACAGAGTCAGAGTGTATGTGTGTATGAGTGAGTACAGTGTGTTTTCCCGGCCTTGAGTGCAGTGAAGTGCAGATGCAGGATAACAATAGACTTTATGTTCCTGTAAGATGAGCTCCCACCTGCTGCAGTATGTCGTTATATACTGTATGGATGTGTGTTTGTCCGTCTGTCTTGTCTCCCTCCCTTATGTGCATATCACTGCTAAGTCATAATATTAAACAGGATTCAGTAAATACTATATTTTGCTGCCATCAAAAGTGGTTGTTGTGTTCATAGGATTTCTTTTATTTATTCTCTCACATGAAAAATTATGTTACAAAAATGCTACAACTCTACTATGATGTTCACGCACATTTGTAATCAACATGATTGAAATTTGGGGATAAACAGAGGTAGGTCCTATCATCAGCTAAAGACGAGTATATAGTTACTGTTTACTGTGATACAGTAACTCTGTCGGACTGAAGCTGAGCCGTGTGAGACTTTCCTTAAGTGGTTTCTTTAAATTTATCCTAAGATTGTGTTTGTTTTGTTTTAAAAGAGGCATAACACATGCAACTGTACAGTTCCCGTCATTGTGTTAAATGTGCAGTACCGTAGATTAACTGTCACCAAAAAGTTATCCATAACATACAATAACCAAGGTAGGGAAACAAGAAAAACTTGAAAATGCAGGCTTATAACTTTAAAGGAATTTGTGGGGGGTAGCTTTAGAGCATCAGTTGGTGACAAAAATGATTACAAAGGCCCAAGGCTGACTGTGACAATGCTGCATCTCATCTATACAAATGAAAACAAGAAGAGACCAAAGAACAAAGCTGCTGAAACCAGCTGGGAAAATAAACTGTTGTGTATCTCAACGATGATGGTGTGGCCTGATTTAGAATCTCAAACTGGCTGTACGCTGCTGTGTGAACATCAGTCAGTGATTTGAACCAGATCATCATTGGTTGATGCTGATAATCACAAGGTTACATTATCAAGCTAACACAAGAAACTGCTACAGTAATTGATTATCATGTTGCTGTAGAAAAAAAAGAAAAGAAAAAAAGGCTACAATAGTGCATGCTACATCAGGTGAAATATTTTTGCAACTTTCTCAACAGCAATCAATTTGCCAAGCACCATACCAAACTGATACACATTACTCATATTTGGTAGGATTTTCTATTGTTTCTCTTTGTTACACCACACTGCTGTATCTGCATGCAGTTGTAAACTACAGCCGCCCTATTGAGCCGTCCTGGCTTCCCTCTGATTCAGACAATGAAATGAAAAACAAGAAACACCAACAACACTGCTGCAGTTTCCTTCACTTAGAATGTGGCTCTAACCGGATATTTAGCACACATTCCTCAACCTGTTACCTCAACCTGGTTATTCACACCCATCAGGTTGGGATGGGTGTATAATTACAGTACACTGATTGCGTGAACAACAAAGAGAAGAAGGGTTTATGTGCAATCATCAGAGCATCTTAATATGCTACTAGACTTAATATGCTACCATAATTAAATGGTAAGTAGATTATGAATATCAAACATATTCAAAAAACAGAGAACATGATAAAAAAAAACATGCATAGACAGAGGAAGAGTAAAAAGGTAGAGAGAGATAGAAAGGAGATGTATAGAGCAAGACAAAAAGAGACTAGAGGTAAGACAAAGAGCGAGAGAAAGATGAAGAAGGGAGGAGGATCCTTGTCTTTGTTGTGGTCAGCGTGGCAGTAAGTGGACTGACATCAAAGTGCAGAGGATGGACAGAGATGAGAGAGGAAAGGTCTGGAAGCCATATGAAACAACAGGAAGAGAGAGAGAAAGGGAGCGAGATATAGGACAGGGAGTAGGAGAGGGCAAAGAGGAAGAGACTCTAAAACAGAGGAAGGAGGGAGGGAAAGCAGACGCAAAAAGGGAGAGTGGCTAACAATGGAATATGCTGAAAAGTCACATCACATCTGTGCGCAGACACACACACTGTGAAAATGTGTTGTCACATATTGTATAAGAGTATACGATCTCTCAAAAGGCATATTTTTTCACCTTTAATTCACACGATAAAAAAAATGGGCAACAAAGCTCTGATGACACTCACCACAGACTCATCTGTTCTCAACAGATTTCACCCGAGCTCTGCTGTCAGTTCAGCTCTTGTTTGGCTCTTCAGAGGAAAATACAATCAGACCTGAACATCTGGCTATTTGTGATATTTTTCCTCCAGAACAACAGCTATGTAAAATATGGACCATAACCTCAGTTTGAACTCTTCAACTGCACTGTTCAACTGCACTCAGTCTACATCAGCCTACAATACATACCATTATGGAATATACAGGTTGTAATACAGATAGGAATATAAAATCTAACAGCACATACAACCACATATACAGTACATGCAGTGCATTACATACTCCCTATTCTAGCACAGTGTGGACTGTACAAATGTAACAAACTGCTAATCAAATTTTGCGTTATTTAAACTTTCTGATATTAGATTTAATGATTTCAAAGAGTATGCAAACATGAAAATTAGGTTTTGCTAAAGTAAGATGAAGTCTGACAGGTAACAAAAGAAGCAAGCAAGATATGTGTCTGTTTGTGGACGTGTGTGTCTCCAAGAATTTACATGTGTACATCTATCAATGCATGGGAACATCAAGACAGAAAACATCCATATAAGAAAAATTAAGGAGCCAAAGGGGAGTCCCACTCCATCTCTGGATCCTGGCAGAGGTCACCACAGTGGGTATTAAATCTTGCTCATCTCCCTGCTCACTGGTTAAACCCTGGATTACCCTGCAGCACCCGCAACTGCCAACCTGCAAGTCCTGCATCTGGCTTTTCCGAGTGTGTGAACGTAGGCACGTGTGCTCATGGACAGCCATGATTAAATCTTGACTGTATGTCTAAGTCATGCACCACTTTATACAGTGAACCAGAAATTTAGCATATGGATGAGGAGGCAAAGTTACAGATCAAACAAGGACATCTGCGCTTTCATTGGTTGCCAACACTGAAGTGACTGTCTATGATATTTCCATCATTTTCAGGAAGTAAATCAGAGGCCAATTGCTGAGGAAGAGAACATCATCTAATGCTGGAATGAAATGACTGATAAAACACTGGTATCTACAATACAGTGATCTGGTAATCTGTAGCAGTTTGCCCAGGTTTAGCACCACTGCTCAAACCAGGGATGACACACAGTCAGGCCTGCCCACACACACCTCTAAATTTAGCCATTTCTTATCAACTTTACTCTCCTCATACCATCAACAGATAATCAGTCTCTGACAGATTTCATTAAGTGGAGGACAGCACTGAGCAGAAGCAGCTGGAGTAAGGACTTTCCATGTGATGATCAACAAGTATCTTGTGGTAACACTGAAAGGCGAAAATGTGTGCATATACACACACAAAGACGAATACACAAGAGAGTTTATTCATCAGTAATGTCTCCTTCTTTCACTCCCTAAAACACTTCTGTGCCCTCGCCAGGGCTGCGTCAACAGCCTGGGCAGTCTGCAGAGGCGTGAGAGAGGGCTGCTGGATGTATACGCACACACACACACACACACACACACACACACACACCACACACACACACACACACACACACACACACACACACACACACACACACACACACACACACACACACACACACACACACACACACACACACACACAAAGTTCAAGTCAGATCCAGGTCAATGGTAATATCCCTCCACTTCTTGGAATGCTACAGCCCTTTCCCACTCTTTTCCCCTATTTGCTCTTATTTTTCTATCTCTCTCTCTCTCTCTCCGTCCCAACCCTTCCCTTTTGTCTCTCATGGGACCAGGTTGACCTCTAGAACCAGGCCAGGCTCCTTTCGTTGGAACAGGCCCTGTGGGAACTGACTTGTGGATTCTGGCTGCGTAACGACTGCTCTCAATTGATGAATGGAGGGGATCATGGCCAGCCTGAGTGAATAGTGACTAGGAGGAATTGAGGTGGGACAAACAGGGGTGTGTATGTATGTGTGTGTTTGTGCAAAAAACAGGGAAAGAAGGTGGTTAGAATACCATAAACAGAAATAACTTTATCCAGGAATGACTACACATTGTTATTCTTTGTCACAATTTGGATCTCAGTCAAGCGATCTATTTTCACAGTTGTGATCATCATTACTGAGCAGCGCTGTTTATGCATAAAGACTCATGGTCAGTTTACAGTTGTGTCAGATTGACCCAAAAATGTCCATCGACAGACAAGTCAAGTGTATATGTGCCCATGCACACACAGGTCCTTAAGAAGCACTTGGATGAAGCAACACATACTAAACATGATAGCATGCTACAGATGAAAGATCATCAGGCAAATACATGCATCTATAAATATCACAGGGATAGGAGGAGGAATGCACAGGCAGTTACCATGTGTGTCTATGTGTGCAAGATGGACTGTGGACATTAGCAGGTCAGCTGGTCTTTTTTTTACTGTGTGTGTGTGTGTGTGTGTGTGTGTGTGTGTGTGTGTGTGTGTGTATTTCAAAGCCCAACGGCAGCAGGTAGCTAGTGGCCATCAAGATATTTGACAGGTGGGCCCTAAAACTCTCCTATCTCCAATTAACCTTCACTTGTTCGACCTACTTTCTCCATTAAAATAGCGTACTCCCTATTCAGCCCAGTGTTATATTTAGAAAAGAAGACTCAGTGTTTAACATACAGTTAAAGCACACTTGACTTTAAACTCACAGTTTAGCTAGTTTAGCATTTTACGAAAGGCCAAACAAGTCTAGAGCTGAAACAATTAGTCATTTATTTTTTTTACTTCACAAGCAAAAAATTGTTCATTGACCATAGTGATAATCACTGAATTCATCATCAGAAAATTTTCAAGCAAAAACACCAAACAATCTTGAGTTCCAGCCTCTCAAATGTGATGATTTTCTGTATCTTATTTGACAGTAACCTGAATATCTTTGGGTTCTGGGCCATTTGAACAAAATAAGACATTTGAAGATTGCCATTTTGTTTGGCAGATTAATCAATAAAGAAAATAATGGTTAATTGAAGTCCTAAACAAGTCCTTAATATATTAAAGATTCAAAATTTAAGAGAGTATAATGGGAATCCCACCATTTCACACCTTTGTGCTCAATTATATCAAGGTCATACAGAGTTTATCTTAAAGTTATCTAACTTCAGCATGATTTACAGTACTTGATAACATAATTTTGATATCTCTTTTTGAACAATGAAATTTGGTTTATTTGGAAAATGTCACTATAAATCTGATCTCCTTTAGCTGCAAATCTTCGAAAAACTACTAAAAGGCTCTTCTCATATTCACAAACAACATGTTGTTGCCATGGGAGCACCTGGGGACTGTACACACTGTCTCTCCTTGTTATTACTCCGTGCCTGAAACTGTTCCTTCGGAGTCCCATTTCTCTTAATGTCATTAATGCATCAGGGTGTGGCAGTAGCAATCCATTAGCTAGCCATAGCTGAATGACCCTTGTTGGCCGGCAGCAGTAACCCATGCAAGCCAAACTAGACTTTGTTTAAACTCTTGACTCTGGAGTGTCAGGTGTTCCCTCTGAGGGTGGAAAGGATGACCTTTGACCTCTGCCCCTGTGACCTGTACTTCACCACAAATGGATGAACAGTGGCATGAGACAGTTAAAATACACATGGAGAGGAAATCCCATTTGCCTATCATATCCTTGTTCAAACTGCTTCTGATTACTTGAGTGCATAGGCAGACAAACAGTTAGGCAACACAAAGCACTACACACACAGACACACACACACAAAGACACACACAGACACACACACACACACACACACACACTACGTTCTTTCCCCAATGTCAGTACCCCAGTATATAGGGGCCCCGTCTTGTTGACCCTCACTGGTAATCCATCTCAGAGCTGAGGTTAGAGTAGGAATCCTGACCCACAGTAGTTTCAGACAACAGAGTGACCAGTCATAGTTAAATGTTAATTATAGATACTATGAGCTAATATAATTATGCAATACGTTCTTTTGTAAGAACGTGTTACTGCAGCAGAAAAATACTATAATATGTCTCTATGATTCTTAGTTCCATGAAGTCTGCTGCATTACATATCAACTTTCATTCAAATATCCATTCAAAACAACTCCACCAGCTGTTCTATATCCTGACATATTCAAATCCAACAAGCCAACTTTCTGTAGTAATACTGGAGGGTAATTCAAAAGGCATTTTTGTGAAAGACAGGTGTTTGGTTATGTGGAAAGAATTAGAGTCAAGCAAACATGTTGTAATGAATCTAAAGTCATTGCTTCTGTACACGCAGTGTTGGCCTTGGGGCTGTGAGGGAGCTGGCAACTGCAGATCACTACATAACACACCGCATTCCTGTCTAGTCTCTCACACCTTGTCTTCAGCTGCTAGTTTCCACTAAGTGACTGAGTGAATTACTTAAATATAAAGAACCTTTGAAAAAAAAAAAAAGGAACTCCCAACCTCGCCCAGGAGTATAACAAAACTTCAACAGGTACAGATAAAAAGGAGTAGTCAAGTCACGCCACACGATAACACAGGGGATTAGTTAAATGGCAGGTAGCTGTATTGAAGTGGGTACCTCCCTAAACACAACCTGATGGTCTACCGTGTGTGTGTGTGTGTGTGTGTGTGTGTGTGTGTGTGTGTGTGTGTGTGTGGGTCTTCAATCCATTGCTCATCATACAACACATTCATTTGTGTCTGGGAGCTGTCTGCTCAGCTTATCATTGCCCTGCAACAAGTTTTGAATCTGTGTGTGTGTGTGTGTGTGTGTGTGTGTGTGTGTGTGTGTGTGTGTGTGTGTGTGTGTGACAGACAGAGCGAGAGAGTGAGTCACAGTCATACACGAGACAGGGTGAATACATAGGAACAAGGACAGTAAAAAGGAAACAAAAGGCACATTAGTCAGAACCAACGTTCAGAGGAATCTAGGCTTGTCTTCTAAACCCTACTTTGCAACATATTTCAGAGGCAAATTAGATAAACAAAGGAGCTATGCAGGGAATCAATGGGAAACGTGATTCCTTAACTACTATGTTTATAAACTTTACCATACAATAACCTATTAAACAGAAGCAGTGGTATAAAGTAGCAGACATGCAAAGCTCTACTGCAGGTATATCTTAGAGCAGACAAAATGACAGGTCTATCTCCAAATCTTTATGTAGCTAGCACAGCCACTATAGTGTGAGTCAAAGTCTGAGTTAATATATAACCCCTGTGTGTAAGACCTCAAGAGGTAGCTTTACAAGGGCAAGAAAAAGAAATCCCAAAACAACAAGAGTCAGCACGGGCCACAGCAAAGGAAATTGATTTTCCATTTATCTTTGTGTTGACTAACTTTGTTTACATGTATGAAACAGCCAGGAGAAATAGGGACAGGTTGTGAAGCCTTCTGTGATCTCAGTGTCCTTTGAAGACCTACACAGAGATGGTCAGTGCGTTGAGAGGAGATCCATCATTTCTGACAGAACTCAAAGCCAATATTAACATAAGTCCAAATCAAGACAAATAAAGCCATGTGTTCACTCCTCCTCAGTTCTTTCATTGGGAAAAATGTGACAATCACCTTGGACTTGACCAGCATCTATCCACAAGAAAGTGACTATATTATTATAAAAGAACAGTAAAGGTCCAAAGGAAAGACACACCTGCCAAATATAGATGTTTCCAGTCAGACTTAGTACTTACTATTTTTAATCACACTTCTGTCTGGAATCAGTCAATATCAGTCTGTGATAACAATTCATGGTACACAAGTATCATGGTGCCATGTATACGCACCGATAATATACACGTCTGTGGGATTCAATAAGAGGTTTATTATGACTCCTCTGGACTTACTGTACAGGTATTGCTCACACTTCAGTTTTATGTCACACTGCTACCAACAAGTGACCAACACTGCAAACTTACGGATTTTGATTTTCTTGGGTTCAAACTTGCAGACTTCACCCTGCAGAATTTGCAGCCGCCCCTGAATCCTGCAGGATCTTCTGAACACCATCCCTGCCTCCATCTCGATGCCCAGAAAGATGTCGCTGGCATGTCGAGAAAGGTCGGAAAGTTGGTGGATTATGTTGGTCAGTGTATGACAGCCAACCTCATCCAAAGACGAGAATAAAATGGGTTTTCGCAGTTTGCGTCTCCCGGTTTCTTCCCCCTGAATCCAGCCATCCCTCGCCGATAACCTACTCACACGCCGCGGCTCAATACTCCTCTGATGAAAGGGCATATTAAATTTCAAACCAATAACTCCAGCGGGACGAAAACTGTTCACGCAAAAACCTCACAGCTTTAAAACAAACCCAAGACGCATTGCCGTCCAAGAGCACGAAATATTTCTGAGGCAGTATAATCCTTCCATCCCGCCATATTTTTGTTTTTCAAAGCATGGGACTTCGTGCTGCTGTACACTGGAGACGTTGCTTGCCTCCCAAAGTCTATTCAAATTCAACCAGACAGAGTGCAGGGCAGGCTGAAGAGAAAGGAGGAAAAAAAACACAAGGAAAAGTAGGAAAAAGTACAAATAAAAACCCGGAAAATACTACAACCACCTGTAGCCACTGGAACCGGAGCCAGACATACAGAGAAGAATTACCTGCCTCCCCTCAGAGTCAATGGAGCGGACGGATGGAAAACCAGGACCAGATTTTTCAAAAAGAAACTGCACCGGGAGTTACACTGAGAAATCAGAAGACAACACAGTATGAAGCTAATTAAAATCACTTTGTTCATTCTCTATTAACCATTACGTCTAAAGATAAGCATTTACATTAACCAATTATATTTTAAACGGAAGAATACCTTCAGATAACATTTAAAGTCTTTAATTCAGTTCTACAGAAAGGAGTACCTTGCTAAATTGAGGGCAATTTAATAGGTTATGTAATATGTTAGGGGCAGTTAATGGACTTTGGATAGTTTTAATAAATCTTTTCATTTAAATAGCCCTTTAACTTCACAGTAAACTAAACACCGAAAATAGTCTTCCATTCTGTTAACCCATGACTGAACCCATAAAAGCAATCCATTATACTAACAATTCGTTTTTCCTTTTTAAATGCAGCTATTTTTGGAGTTTTTAAATAGGCAATTTATCTTAATTAAATTGGGAAATAGGGGCATTAAAATGACCTGTTCACGTAGTGATGTGTCCCCATAGCTAAACTAGAGTTAGCAAAGTTACATCACAGTTTAGTTTGAGTTGTTTAGCTAGCTAGTACAGTTAGGTAAAACAAACAAAAAAAATTAGTTATATTTGCAACTTACAGCAAAAATCCCATGAGTGTGGGCATTATGGTTTTTATATTTTAGCAATGACCCACGAAACATCCAAATGACTACTGACAAGTTAAGCTAACCTTAGCTTAAAATTCGATTAGCGTTAGCCTACAATTTTCTCGTCGCTGCGTTCATTTTAAACAAAGGGACATGGCTCGACAGTCACTACAGTGAGAACATACTAGCAGGGTATTTTAGTTGTTTGCTCATACCTTTCAAAATAACCCTTGGACAACAGACTCTCTGAACACTTGTCTCTGATTTATCTCCTCTCTGTGTGTACAGAGCATGTTTGTCCTGTGTCCAGTCCACCGCCTCACATTCCCACCGTTGCTCTTTAAATTCCAAAGAGCAAACCCTCCTCATCAATAGCATACCATGTGCACGGCTCAGTTTCAAAATATACAGGCCACAAGTTCAGGGGAATCTTTGGAAAGTCTGGATGACAATGTCCAGTTGGAAAAGGGTGTGTCTGTTGTATTTAATGTGCCCCCTAGTGTATTCAATGAGCACAGCAACTTCAAGGGCCCTATGTGACATGAAATCCAGGCCAGTCAGTGTTCTCATTACTCAAATAAAAAGGAGATCTTCAAATTCCTCCCCAGCTGGTATGTACTCTGTAGTGATAGTTACTCAATACTAGAGTGTAAAAGGCTGATACAGCTGTTCCCTGCAGTGGTGGCTGCTGTCCTTTCCTTCCCGTCCTATGTGCATCATGGAAAACATTGAAGGCGAGGTGTATCCTCCTGTTACACATCAGTAACATCCGCGTTTGTCCCTCCCTCAGCACAAAATGTTTTTGACAGGAAAGCAGCTTGAGGATGACACATTCACCACTGGTAGAAAAAAGGAACAAGTCTTACAATGTTTTGTTATTCAAGGGACATTTTTGGCGTTCCAACATTGCCTCCCTTTTCCGTTAAAAATTTAATCTTCTGAAATGAAAGTAGTTTTCTATATAGAGACTGGCAAGGTAAAACACAGGTGTAATCAATAGTAATAACTAAGGCTTCATTTCTGACTTACTGGGAAGTGACTTGTTAGTTTAATTAGAGCCAATTGCGCTTTTTCTGCTATGACAGGTTAAAATATCACCTGTGAAAAACATCTTTTGGGGGCAACCTCAGTAATCCTCTTTATCTGTTTTGAGGCAGAAAATCTATGTAAGATAAAGGGAACTAAAGCTTTAAGACACAAAGCATTAAAACATGATCATAAGATATTGAAATAATAAAAATGGAAAGGTAAGCAAATTGTCCAGTTCTAGAGATGAACATAAGTTTAATCAAGATTAAATATATGCCCAAAAAGATCTTGCAACTCGTAAGAGATCCAAACAAGTGAAAACAATACAAAAAGATGAGCTTCTCTGTCTGTCATGTCAATAGAGTCTTACAGTTTTATACTTGCTATGAATTTTGGACTTTCATTCGGGGGAAAATGTATACATATATCTCATTCACCATATTTTACAGTGCATTGATTCTCAAAACCATAGCCTTCTCCCACATTTAAAAACCCATACATAAACTCATTTGTAGAATTATTTACATACAAGGCTTGAACAAGTCAACTCAAACCATTTGGTGAACAATAAGAAACTTAAGAAAAACAAACAACACAAGTCAGAAGATATGGGAACTTGCTTGAACTTCATGGCTTGTTTAAGCCATAGGTAGTGACATCTTGTTACACAAATCACTTAATGGACAGGAGGCATTAGCAGCCTCTAATTAAATAATATGACAAATTGACACTCAGAAAAGACATTGGAGGAGTACTCAACTTGCAAGATACTCCACCTGTGTCTTTAAAGTTTGGTTGCACACACACATAAAAATGTACAAATGCAGCTCTAGTAAGTGTGATAAAATGAAACCAAATGTCTCTGACAACCACTTAAGACACTCCCCATTGAACAACCATCATTCAGATTCAGACAGGATACAGCTGATACAGCACTGCTCATAATGCACCTGGGTGGTACATGCATATTCAATGTGAAACTGAACAACAGAATTAATCTAAATTATGGCAAAAAAAAAAAAAAAATACATTTAGATGTCACAACTGAGTTAGTAAGCAACCACGTCACCCAAGACACATTTATAAGTCTATCTCAGTTTATTCAGGATTCACAATGTTTGAGGTGAGAAGTTGAGTTGATTCATACCAGGAAGAAAAAAAACAGAACACCGGCACTGTTTTAGGTTTCGGTTTTCTGAGCGCTGCAGAGACGTAACAGTGTCACAACCTCCAAAAAATGTAATCTTTATTGTTAGATGTTGTGTGTCAGAACTGAGTACAGCAACTCTAAACACACAGAATGATAAACACAAAAATATTAAGATAACAGCTGTCCTAATACTATGTCCTTTTTTTTGATTCTTTCATAAAGAATTGATGAGCAAAGGACAATTCAATGTAATATTCGTGTGGTGTAACTATACAGACAGGGACTGTCGAGAAGCACTGAGGCAAACGGAACAAACTGAAACAGCATCACACAGAAAAAATATTTGTAGGACGAAGGGAGAACAAATATTTATTAAGTAATTTGTTTTTAACCTCTTATTTTGTATTACACACTGAGATGCTTGAGTTTACAAGGCCAGAGGGCCCACAGCCATACTTTACCATGTGCATGTTGTTTTGTACTTTCTCACTTAACACCCATGACTTCAGTTGGAATTTACCCAAAACCGTGCTGTGATTTCTTGCCTGTCCTTCATAAATTCTGCCTGTAAACCCTCTAAACTAAAACACCTACTCCTGGTACACTGTGTTAATTAGATTGTATCAAGAAATAAAGATGAAAAACAGACTGTTTCTGCACAGGAATAAGCCAAAAAGAGCACTGATTTCACTAAACATCCTCTCAGATCTTCATATATGCATGGTAGCTCGGAAGAGAATGACAAACTACTGTTTTACAACAAAAAGGATGATTAAGTTTGTGTACACTGGTGTTTTAATCTGTGAGTGAGACTTGGCAAAGACCAGAAGCTCTCAGTGGAACAAAGGTATAGTGTTATGACGTACATTGTCTGTGTTCTTGTGGGATAAACAACCACCATTACCACCAAACAGGAAACATTTGGCTGACAGAGCGCTGGAGTCGCTTGGTTTCCGTTCATGGTTATGAAAGCATCACTCAGGGCAGAAGCAGCCACAAGGCCACGTTGGACTGTGTTGGGCTGGAGCGGTGACAGAAGACGAGCCCAGGATGAAAAGTGGTCAACTACAACATGAGAGCGAAGTCCTACAGCTTGGTCTATGTGAGCGCAGCAAGGACAGGTGGTGAATATACAACAGGAATACACACTCCTCTTCCAAGGGCTCGATGACAGGATCTAACATGGGTGTATCTTGGGACACGCATACACATACAGTACATACATATTAGTCAAATCTCCAGACTAGGGCTCCAGATGTGTCTCTTTGTCACCCTCTGGTGGTTTTGTCCAGAATACATCTGGTAGCATGTTCTCCTTCACACATACACACACATACAGGCTGCCATCGCACAAATCTCCACGTACACACACACACACACACACACACACACACACACACACACACACACACACACACACACACACACACACACACACACACACACATATATCAACATACACACTCCTTGGCTCCCCCTGTGTCTGTATTCAGGCTTATCTGGTGTAGTAGACTCTGTAGTAAACACTCTTGGAGCGCCAGAGTGAATAGGAGTTGTCAAACTTGAGCAGGTAGACTCCGCGGCCAGGGTACTGGTGGCTGCCGGCGTATACCTCCTCATGACAGTCCCGCCGGTACACCGGCACAATCTCATCCACCTGGGGCTTCCCTGCCTCCTTCTTTGCCTTCTCCTCCTCAGTGGGAGGGTCACCTGTAGGCACAAGAACAATTGATCAGGCCAAGGAAGAAGTCATACAAGGACATTACAATCACAGATGAGTTTTTTTTTTTTTTTTTTGAATGGCACAGACACAAGGCTCCTTTTGACAGCTTCATTACAATTATGCAGCGCTATTATTAACCTTAATATTATGGACTTATATGTGTGCATCAATCCTGAGCAAACAGAAAAACAGAAATACAATTTTTTAGAAAAATTATTAAAATTTTACTTCAGGCAAATAAAAATCTAATCAAAATATCCAAATAAATGTTACGCTTGCGCCATTGAAAGCGCCTTAATTTGCACAAAACTTGCATACTACAGCAAGGTTAGCTTTATGGCAAAATGTGACAAAACCTCTCATGCAAAACACACACTGTGACAGTGGAGCAAACAAACATACAACTGCTGCAACAGCAGACATTCAGAAGTGAAATTCAGAAGGACGGGCATATCTACCAAAGGCTAATGTGTACAATTAATTTAACCAATAAATCCAAGCATATTCTGCAGCACAATATTGCCTTATATCTTATCAACATATTACCAGCATTCATCTTTATTCACACCACTGCTCTAGAGTCCAACATACAGGACTTCCTCTACCCCTGAGAGAACCAGTGGATGTTTAACTATGATGTTGGCAAGTTGTGAACATGAGAATAAAATATTTTCTATAAACCTGGTTAGTTATTAATCTCTCTGCAGGCTGATAAATGACAGAAAGGAAAATAAATAAATAATAAAACAGACATTATTCAAATCAACTGCTTTGTATGGAAGACTAACCATGACATGTCATTAACTAGCAGAGTATGTGGTATATAGTGTCCATAACAAATGGCTGTGCACCTAAGATCATAAGGGCAATCATGACCAATCTCTATCATTTATTTTCAGTAGAAAAACTGAGTGAACAGATAGCAAAGTTCCATTTTCAGTTCTTGGGAAGTCAGTCTGTATCTGTGTTGCATATTTTTTTGTTTACATAATCACAAACACTGTATTGAAGGAGAGCCTACTCAGATGTGTCATTGCTGCCACACCTGAGAATATTCGTATGAGACACAATGCAGGCTTATTTCACCCATACTCCCCACCCACACCTCACCTTCATCATCCTCATCCTCATCACTGGACTCTGACACGTGCACACTGACTGAAGCAGAGGCAGCATCTGTCCACTCGAAGAAGACCCCAAAGCCGATGTCATAATAGTCCGTGGCAAACTCCCAGAACAGGTAGGAGCCCTCCTCGTGGGTGGGTACACGCACTGTCACCACCTCGCCGCGCCCCACCGTGATCACACTGTCTGCATCCTGCCGGATTTTCTCCTTGAAGTCCTTGATCTGCGGTCGTGTCCACATGGAGGGAGCAGCTATGACTGGTGGGGAGTCAGCTGTGACCAAGGGAGAAGAGACTTTTTACAAGCTGTCTAGTTATGCATCTATCCATTATCCTAACATTATTTTAAGAGAGTAAATTAATTTAGCCAGGATTTTGGTCTGAAATAAAAATAACACCTTATTCATTTCAGGTGTGTCTATTTACTCTTCTTTAAGTAGAATGTGTAGCTGGATGACCTAAACCAGCAGGCTATCATGTATCACTTGTTCTAGCTGTTCTCTTCCATTCCCTCCAGGTTACATCAACAAGGACACAGCAAATAAGAATCAGGTTTCAACTTCAGTATAAAGCTTTGTTTGGGAGAGTTCCCCCCTCTGCCCTCTAGCCATTAGCTACACAACAAGGGAAAAAATGAAGCTTCTTTCGAGATAAAGTCAACAGTAGGTATTTTTGTTTTTCTGTGAGTAAAACACAGCTACAGCCCACCAACCTAATAAAGGTCCATTCTCCGAGACCTCCTCTGCCGGCTCAGGCTCTGGCTCCCGGTCCATGCTCTCAGAGTATGAGTCTGACTGGCCTCCATTGACTGTAGGGGCTTCTTCGCCAGCAGGTGGTGAAGCTGCACACAATGGTCCCGCTGCTGAGGCAGGGACAGGTTCCCCACTGTTGAAGTTGCTAGATTCCAGTGTCCCCTGTACCATCGAATCAGTTTGCTGCTGCTGCTTCTGTAAGGCCGCCTGGGTCAGGAATCACACAACATTGAGCCAAGACAGTGGAAACCAAACTATGGACATAAGCCAAAAATATCATGTTCCTACAAAAATGTTGGAAGAAGCATAGATTTTGCACCATTATGGCTGAAATTATTATCCTGATCAGTTTGTACAATACTGCACTTGTCACTATTCACCTTACTAGGAGATTAACAATTAAAAACTTTAGTCAACATTTTGAGCAGCCCCTTACTGCATGCCAGAGGTTTTGTGCCAGATGCTAAATATGCACCTCATCATAAAGTGTGTGAGTTGATTTAGTCCTTAATTTGTTTTACTATCTGTGTAATGCCTGTTTTGTTTTTTTTGTCTTAGTCAACATTTTTTCATAACCAGGGTAATGATTAGTAACTATCAGTAACGTAACTATTTACTGTGAATCAATACTTCCAAATTCTTACAATCAAGCAATAAAATTAATCAATGAAAGTCTATCCATCTGTCAGTAAACATGTCCTACCTGTTGCTGGGCCAGCTGGACCTGGTAGAGCTGCTGCATGTACTGCTGGTAGTGCTGCTCCTGGAGCTGACGGATGAGGCCCAGCTGTTGCTCTGGGCTGTTGGGGTACTGCTGGGCAGCATACTGTTGAAACTGCACCGCTGTCTGGGCATTTAGCGCTGCCATTATCTGTTGTCTAGGTAAAATATCAGAGCAGTAAAGTTAGTGAGGATGGAAATACAGGAAATAGTGTGGAGACAATAGCTGTATTTGTTTTCATCTTGGGCCAGCTTTGACTGACTTAACTGATGGTCAATGTGAAATAAAGGTGACTGTAAGGGTGGAGCATAAAAAGACTCCAGTAAATGTCGGACACATTCTACTTCCTGTAGCATCAGTGAGCTTACAACAATGGTTGATCTTGCAGTGTGCACAGCTGTAGTTTTTTATTTAAAAATATGGAAAAATTGAGCTACAAGAAGGAGCCGATCAAATAAATGTAATCTGCTTCAGGAGACAGAACCACAGCAGATAACGGATCTGAAGTTTTTAGAATAAAGATTTAGGACGCATCACACGTCAGTCAAACCCTGAGCCAATTAGGGCAAAGTTATGTCGTTACAGAGGTGGCTCCCAGTTGGTACAGTTGGAGAGCAACTGCAGCGCCAGACTCAGAAAACCGCAGCCACCTTGTATCTGTGACTTTTAATACCATGTGACATTATGACAAAAGTTTTAAATTGAGCGTGCATTAAGTTAAGTAAGCGTTGCACGGCACTACATTAGGTCAAACGCACCTATTAGTGGACAATGGAAAAATGTAATGTTTTAACATAGACAAAGAGAAAAGTTGTAGTGAATAGGGAGTTTGTCCTCTTTGGGCCAGGTTTCAACAAAGTGCTGAGACTGCTGAAGTGCCCTTCTTGACAATGAATCAGTCACAACTCCAGTGCTGAAAAGACAATAGCCCTGTAGATATCAGTGTCAGGTGAGTGTGATGATCATGCTGAAGTCAATTAGATATATTACAAAACCATGCACATTATGCAAACACACACACAGCAACAGACACACATACTTCTGCTGCTCAACCCGTAGCCTCTCCTCATCTGCCTGTCTTCTTTCATCTTCCTCTCTCCTCAACCTTTCCTCCTCCTCAAGCCTGCGTCTCTCCTCCTCCTGCCTTTGTCGCTCCCTCTCCTCCTCTTCCCTCCTCTGACGTTCCTCCTCCTCTTTCCTGGGGAAGAGCAAAGACATAGAGGACATTATAAATGAGGGAAATGGTCAAGTTTTTCTAGCTACATATAGGACAAACTGAACCCGAGTCTGTATTTAGACACTGGAGCAGAGGGATCTCCCTCATGGGAACTACCGCTGAACACCTTACCTTTTCCTCTCCTGTTCCTCTCTTTCTATCTTGTGTGATGTGACATAGGGAGCAAAGAGGTTACAGCACTTGTTAAGCAGCTTGACAAACTCCACCATGGCCTCCTCCTTCTCCATGTTACCCAGGGAGGCCCACTCTTTCCTGCACACAGAGTGAAATGGAGGTGAAGATAGACAATAGGCAGCTGGAAAAATTGGGTTGAGCAATTAGCAGTTATGTACTGACTTTGTTTTAGATTAGATTATGTTTTACAATAACAAAACAAAGTAAATGTATATATATATATATATATATATATATATATATGTATATATAGCAATTGTAGCAACCATTTTTTTTCCTCAGAACATAACAGAAAATCAATAAAAACTAAAATTATCAATTTGTAAAATTATTGAAACTTAAGTGTGGTGCAATAAAACAGCCACTAGATTTTAATTCAGAAAGACATCAGAAGCACGGGTCAACAGTTAAATGGACTGTACAAATAGTTTAATGAATGGAAATGTGTGCGTGTTTCCTGAAACACAGCTAATTTGCTGGAATGTCTACTATGGTTCAAAGGTCACATGCACAGACAGATGTCTGCTGGGGTTACCTGCGATCGTTGCCTAGGACATCAAAGAAGCCGACCTCCGGGGAAGCATCAGGATTATAAGGGCCCAGTAACACCTGTTTGTGCAGAGCCACCAGTCGAAGCTTCTCCTCATAGGTTGGGTGGAAAGCTTTGCCATCTTTATCTGAGAGCAGCAATGTGAAAGTAATACGTTTGTGGGTTTTTTTTTATGTCTTGCTGCTTGTTAATACTACAATACACCTTTGTGCGATGTGCAAGCAGCAACAGCATTAGCATCAGCAGTAGCATACAGGCTATCATATTCTTGTCTCAGGACTAAAGAGTAGGTACAGAACAATTGCACTGTTGATTGTGCTCTTTATCCTTATCAAAAAAAAAAAAAAAAACAGACTGCTGTAAGACTATACTGCTTAGATTTGTGAAAACAATCATCTTTCGAGATCACAATTTTTGTTAAAGCAAGGGTGAGGCAATAAGATTAATGCATACAAGTTAAGCAATCAGACCTAACCCTAACTAACTAAAAAACACAAAGCAGAGATTACTATCACATAGTGACAACCAAGCCCCAACCTGTTTGCACAGTCATCACAAGTATATTACTCTAGTAAAAATACAACAAAAGCCCAGTATTCCAAAAGGCTTCCACATGTTCATGTTTGCAAAGTAATTATTGACCTGAACTTGTCTTAAATCACAGTATATTGATTAGATGAATTTAAAGGCTGAAGGGGTAGATCTGAAAGACTGGTTTGGATATACTGTGCTGGATTAACTTGCTATTTTTTGACAAATGAAAGAACTCAAATGAGCCTTTCATCTTCAAACTCAAGATAGATGTTATAGATGCCATTAATTTGCAATTTATTCCAAGCTGTCTTTTGCGTGCAGAATGACAGGGTGTAAGTGTTGATACTGATGTCAATGATTTCATAAAGGTGGTGGCATAAACTCTGAATGGCCTTCCAGTTTGAATGCATCCAGAGCACGAATAGAAATACAAATTCAGTGGCAAGTTTTCTTGTGTTTCCTGTTGGACTAGAAGCAGCATGGGAGTGGTACGGACATGAGGAGGCAATGGAGCTGTAAAACAGGCTGCTGGTCATACAACACAGTGAGCGCTGAAAACGTAGTTATAAGCAGCACTGTGAGCTGGTGTTAAAGACGTCGGTCCGAGACTGTGGACTAGTTTTATCCACAGAACTAATTCCTCCAGCACAGCAGAAACCTGTCGGGGTCTAGATTATAAGTGAAGGATCTGTGTGAGTAACTGGCCAGCAGGCTTCCTTCAGGCGGAGCAGTGGCAGGGCAGGGCCAAACAAATTATAATGAGCCTCCATTCATTTTGAATGGTTAACGTCTTGCACTACTACTTTTACATTAGCTAGCTCATGGAGCAGTCGTATGACAAGACGGGTTAGTCTGTTGAAACCCAAAGAAGTGCATACAGAACGGAGGAAACATCAGGCAAACAGCAAATTGAGAATATTTTCAAGACACAGACAGACACGAACGGACTACTCAGGAGTGCCGTGTTTGTTTTACCCTTTAACAGCCAGCTAACAGCTTGTTAGCCACTCGTTAGCTATGTAGCTAATGTAACGTTGCGGCTGACAGCAGCAACCCCCGGTGGTGACAGCTAGCAGCTAATGTTAGCAACCTGCTAATCTCAGCCAGCGAGTGGTTCGTCTCACAATTTAACGGTCGTTTCCAATGAGAACCGTTTTTCTGCGTCAGGGCTGCGGGATTATAACAAATATAAAATACCTTTGAAAAATTTGAGTGCCATTCCGTAGAGCTCTTGTAGAGGAAAGCCCCATTTCCTCTCTATCGCAGATTTGGCAGTCTCTCCATCTTCGCCCCCAGCGGCTCCCGGCGTATCGGTCTCGGGTTCCGCGGGTTTGGGGTCCGGTTCTTCGACCTGGCCCTGTTCCCCCTCCGGGTCGGGACTGAGGGTGAGGCCATCGATGGAAACTTCGAGCCGGCTGGAAGTAGCACTGTCGAGGTCGCCGCTCTGAACCTCTGTCGCCATCATGTAGACTGTCAGCTGAAGCAGCCACGTACCTACTTCCGTTTAGACTTGGCGGAAGTTCCGGGAGATTGATGTAAATAATGACGACGCTCTAACTTATTACAGAAATATTTACATACTTTTTTTTCTTGGGACTGTAAAAAACGGAATATTTTTTCATATTTTGTTGTATTTTTAGAACAACAGGATCGATACAAGAATTTTATTCGTAATTAACCTGTTTATTTTCCTCGGGAAATACCATTTTTTCATTTTTGTGATAAAATATTGTATTACTACATAAGTAAAAGTCATACTATTCATTTTAATATGGTTATCATGTAAGAGCCCTGACCATCGTCATATATATTTACATGGCATGTCTCTTATATTTGACTTCAACGTTCTTTTGACTGCTGAAGACCTTACATTTAGTTTTGTTTGAACAAAACATAATAAAATACATAAAACATATATTATTACATATATTATATATTTTTGCTTTAAAACATATTTTGGTTTAGTTTTGCCTCTTAGTGAAGTGGATGGGGATGGATGTAGGCCTGCATCTGTTTATTTCTACTTGTAAATATGAATTACAACCTGACAGATATTTAAGAGATTAAAAGACATGATAGCAATCAATCATCAACAGTCATTTTTGTGATAAATGCAAGAAATGACAATCAAATTAATTTAGTCATTAAAGAATTGTGACCAATATATTTTACAGCTGAAAAATAAACCCTCTTTCTGGTGGAAAAACTATGTAAAAGATAGATGTTTCCGAAATGACCTCAGATATATCTTTCGCATTTCTGTACTGACATTTCATGCCACACTGATGCCAGTTTATCCGGTAAAAGCTAATGCTGATTGTTGATTTATCAGCCTGGACAATTCATCAGTCCAGCTCTAATATGAATACACTTTATATTGCAGTATCATTCACAATTCTCTGCTCAAAAGATGTGTACACAATAACATTGATGTGTGCCTCTACACTGAGCACACTATTCCATTAGGAAACAGTAAATGTACTATAGCTTCCTTAAAACATCCTTCAAATACACAAAGACTGAACCATAACAATGGCACATAAGACAGCTGGCATTTTAACATATCCCTGCAAACTTGTGAGGATAATTTACCTGTCTGTCTGCAGGTTAAATGTAGGTTAAAAAGTGGTCAGTCTTTAAAGGTGTGAATATGCTTTTGTTTGTGTCTACAGAGGCAGCTGCCTACTGGAAATGGCCAGTAGAAGTCCCAAAGTGTTTTTACTGTTTGATGTTTGAAAGTGCAGTCTGTTAACTACAATATATCAGCACTGATCAGCTTAGAGCTGCGTTCTTTTAATCTAATTAAAATGTCAAATCTCCATCATGGGCTGCCAAATTAAAATTATGACTATATACAAACAATAAAAGCAAAAGTGCATTACATCTCCCTGCACTTGCAATGCTGAATTATTGGTGCTCCGTGGCTGCAGATAAACAGCATACTGTCTATTTTATGATCTGCTGGTAGCTCTCAGGAAACCTTTGACTGACCATTACAAAAGATCAGGAACTTCAACAGCCTGATTTTAGCATAGCAATATGGTCTGTGCACACAGGCAATACCCAATTAGGGTCATCAGACAAAGCAACTTGTGAACTGTGATTGCCTTTACCAACAATCACATCCTACCTGAACAATGCGATATGTGTCAAAGTACAGAGATTGATAAATGCTGTTGTGGATGTGAAATGACACAATGGCCATCAAGTAATTTTCCCAGAGATCAACGAGGAAATTACCAGAGAAAACTTTTGTTGTTCTAAGCTATAGGTCTGACTAAATGCTGAGACTCAAGACTCATTTAACCAAAAGTGCAGTATGCTCCCCAATGACTTAATCCAGTATGAGTTGTATCTAATTAATCCTATATGAATTGGCATGCGGTAAAGAGTCTGGCAATCATTTGTTTTCAATCCATATTGGAGTAATCATGTCAACCCACACCCAATTAAATATGAGGCACAAAATGTAATGTGTTATTACCCAAGTATGTATAAAAATCACTCAAATGAATCATCTTGAAATATTAGAGCCTGTGACCATAAAAGCTAATTCCTGCAAATCTAGTTCAAATATGTGGGAGCAAATTAATCAGTCTGTGATGCTATCTGACCTCTTGACTTGATCCCCCTCTGAACCAAATGAAGGTCACCCATTCAATAACAAGTCACCACTCCTGAGTACTTTTGAACTGAGGTTTGTGTATTGAGATTTACTTTGTTGCCACTGACAGGGGACAGGAAGCATCATTAAGGTTATAAAACATAATGTATATTGTTTGACATCTAAGCATAGAATTAAAGAAAAATGCAACCATGTAAGAATATTTCTAGTTGCTAAGTCAGTCTATATTTCAGAATACATTTTGAAATATGTCTTTTATTTGAAAAACATTTAATTTAGTGACTCCTGCTATACTAATTATACACACACACACACACACACACACACACATACACACACACACACACACATACATATGTGTGTATATATATATATACATATACACTGCAGTCATGATCTTCTACCTCTTATCTGCAGCGACTGACTTAGCTTGAGCTTGTATTGAAACTGGCCAAAGTATATATCGAAGTGGAATGGCTCCAGTTGTTCTGTTCTGTTATCATGGAGCAACACACTGCAGCCGCTGTGAGCCTCTAACCTGTTGAGGAAATGGCAGTTTCCGACTGCCCTGCTTTGAAGGCAACAGGTCCATTATTGCTTCATCCATTCCAAAGCGAATAAATGTTTTCTCTGCCGATGTGTATTGAGCATGCAGATTCCATTAAAACCCTTTTAAAGAGACCTGCGGTCGCTCCAGCGCCTCAAGTGTGATGCCTTCACACCTTCGCCGGGCTGCAGACGTCTGAAGTTGCAGCACGGCCGCTGCAGTGCCAGCCGGCACTGATGGCTTGCCCATTCACACATCCAGACAGCATCACCTTTGATCACAGGGGGATTTAAACCCAGCGAGCGCACAGGTCTCAAACTCAGTCAGTCGCTGGAGATAAGACGTAGAAGATCATGTCTGCAGTTCATGGGAATATGCGCGTCGGGGACCTGAATCATTTCCAGATGTATCACGAAGGGCCTCTGCAAATGAACAGCATGGTGAACTCAGGTAGGTGGCTAAAATGTTCATTGCTTTCACCTCCTATGCTCCGTTTACAAGAACATAGCTATCTTTGTGGCATAGTGGTTTGAGAAAATAACAAAGCTGTTGCCGATTCTGTGCGTAATTTACGCACAAATCCGCCACCGTTTCTCTTTGACGCCTACTTACTTTAAAAACTAAACAGATTGTATGTTTTCTTTTCAGATTATGGAGCCTCAGATGTGACAAACTACTTCAACTCTACCACCTCCGTACCGAGGGCGGATAAATGCGTGGCCATACTGACCCACAGGAGAAAGAGAACCAACTTCACTCAGCAGCAAATTGAGGTGCTGGAGAAAGTTTACTCAGACACTAAATATCCTGACATCTACCTACGAGAGAGACTCGAGGCTCTGACCGGGCTACCGGAGTCCAGAATTCAGGTAAAGCCCGATTTAAGTGTCTCCTTTTGACTGATTCATTTGCACCAGTAAAGAAGATTTGGGAATGAAGTCTTAAAATCATTGGGAAATGCTCTACAGTTCGACTCAATAACCTTAAGTTGTGGCAGATTTATGGAATTGTAAAATGGGACAAAATGGGGTCAACTGTCCTCATGTCTATGTTTTTTTCCTACAAATCTACCAGGTCTGGTTCCAGAACAGAAGGGCCAAGTCTCGTCGCCAAGTTGGCTCATCTGTGTCCATGAAGGTCGCCAATCCACCAGCAGCTGGGCCTTTCAGCCAACTCCAGAGCAGGATGGGCCCCGAGAAAGGTAATCATTAGTCATGCTAAGACTCTTATTTAATCACTCTAGCATCAAGTGTGCCTGCTCAAAAAAAGGGAAATATTTTAACTCCTACCATTTAAGTCACCTTAGTTAATGCATAAAGTATTTTGTCACTGAAATATCCTTAATGTATTTTATACTTAATTTAAATTCACCTAAGTTTACACAACTACTTGTTTGGAAAACTACCGCAAGTGGTCTTCAATGTGGGAACTGAGATAAAGATTATAGAGCACAACGTTTTTGTTTTTTTGTTTAAAAAAAATTCTTACATTTCAGACCTGCTTCATTTTCTTTTTGCTTTTCTTTCAGTTTATGACAACAATCATAGCGCAGAGCCACACAGGATAGGAGGTTTTGGATTAGATGACAGTTTCAGACCTACAATGCACCAGAACACTGAGGACCCACACCGGACCAGTCTGCCCACCAAACCCAGCAGCTATGAACACACATCTGTCTCCTGCATCTATGAGAAGGAGGGAACCAGAGTGAAGCCCGAGCAGATGCAGCGACATGAGCTGAGTGTTAACGTCCCATGCTGCAACATCCATCTGTATCCCAAGGAGAACGAGCATCACCCCAAGATCGAAGCCAACATGACAGGCAACCAGGGTCCAAAGGTTCTGGTGGAATATGATAATTTCCCACCCAACAAAACCATCGGACCAGAGATGAAAGTTGTGATCCCTCCCATCCCCACCCAGAATAACTTCAACAGATCGTCACCAAAGGATAACAGATGCCAAATCCAGTACCCACAAGTGAGGCCTACAGGGGACAGGTTCACTCACTTTTCCCCAATCCACACCACTGAGGCACAAGACTTTACTGATTCAGACTCTGACTGGGAAAACGAGGCTATGGCTGGCTTTGGTGGCTTTATGTGATCTATAATAAGAGCTGATATAAAGAAAACTACATGTATCATAAGAGGTGGTATACAGTTGTTTGTTTGCATAAAATGAAAATGTGTATTTATTGTAAAATAGTAATAAAACTGATGATTGTAAAAGAAAAATATTGATACTTCATTTGTTAATAAAGACTAAAAAGTAGAAAACCAAATACTGCTTTGCAATATTATGTTTAATATAAAAAGACGGAAACATTTATATACAATTGCCCTGAGGCACTCTCATATACAACTTTACAAAACTGAAAAAGGAGATTCTCTAGGAAAAAACTGTTGACTTGAATTTTCAGGGTTACATCAGTGATGCAGGCTTAGTGTGGGGGTTGCAGCAACAGCCATGCCAAATGTGGAAATGCAAAGATCATCTTAGGGAGTAAAAGGCATCAAAACCCCAGAGTTCTCCTTTATAAAAATACCAAAATCTCTTTTCAGTGCACACAAAATTACAAAAGTCATTTCTGAATACACAGCAGAAATGTTGACGATAGTCCTAATAATCAGAGATATTGTACAATTATCTACAATAAACGATTTTATAAAACATTTCTTTAGCCTCCCCTGTGCTTACCATCAGCGGAGCAACAGAACACAACACTTACCGGGGGAAACTTTAGAGATAGCAAAATATTGTTTCATAACCATACACACCTACTCAAAAATAAATAAATATGGACTATAAAAACTCTAAGAATCAATGTTTGGCACAATGAACCAATAAATAACCATTGAAAGTTTGGAGAAGTGGATTTGTGGCAATAGAATAGTGAAAGACTCTTTCAGGTTTGTGTTCAATTGGGCGCACAAACATTTTCAAACAATAAAATGGGGGGGTAAAATACTTCTGACATCCTCCCTCCCTTCAGCACAAAGCATCAGGAGCCTGGGCAGAGCCGTTTCACTTGGACATCCAAATTCAAATTGTGTAGAGGTGGTCCACAACATCCACGCAGGCTTTTGTTCAGTCTATTGACAGTTCAGGTGAAAGCACCATCTCAAAAGACAGTATTAATGGACCACACATTTGTGGGTGTGCATGCACCTGTGTGTGTGGTGAGGACGATGCAGGTCCTCAGACTGCATTGGTGTTGTTGGCAGCAAACGCATGCAGATTGCCCAGTTGACTAAGGCCACTCTGGATGTGTGCCACATGGATCTCAACATTATTCTGGAAGCAACTGGAAAGACATAAGAGATAATGATGTAAGTGACTGACATTGTACCAGAAAAGGAAAAAATGTACATTGCTTGTGCATACAATTTAAACACATACAAAACTATGAACCCTTCCATCAATTAGATTGTACAGCTGTGTAGATAGAAATACTGTAGCTTCATTTACCTGAGGTTGGAGGGATCAATTGATGCCTTTATATCATTAAGGGAATCTGTTAGAGATTTGAACTCAAATGAATTCAGGTCTCCTCCATCTGCCAGACACTGAAACAAGCCGAAAGAACAGATAAATAACATGTAATCAAGTGCCACTCCGTAATAGAAAATCTTTTGAATTTTTGATATGAAGATGCTCAAAATTTAATTCACCAACAAGACGTATTTCATCACAGAGAATAAAAACGAATAAACGAGGATAAACTTCAACCAGAATGCAACTCAGAGAGAATGCCCAATGTCATCCTGACATATGTTGAGAAATTTGAAAGCAGACAGCAGCAGTGTGGATATATCCTCTACCTTGATCTGTAGGAGCAGAGCAGTGAGGCGGGAGATGAGGTGTGTGAGGCTGGGGTTTGTCACACTCTGCTGTCCATCCTTCAGGGAGTTACTCAGCTGCACCATCTGCTGGGCCTCTTCTTCACAACGCCGCCGCAGCTCTGTGGGATGGTCAGCTGGAACCATACCCTGATCTGGAGCGAGCTGGACAAACACACATTGTTGATTTAAACAAGGCTCTGTTTATTTTATCAGTTTATTTTTTCAGATTGTTCAAGATTGAACAGGGCATGAAATAGTCATAGTATTACTAATAGTAATTAGTGATGAGACTGAAGTGTCTCTATTGGCATACCTCACAGCAAAACTGCTGAACTTCATGCAGCACCTTATTGAGATCTTTATTGAGCTGCTCCAGCTCAAGCACTGTGGTCGCATATCGTTTCTGGAAGTCCAGGTCAATAGGCATCGAGTACGACTTCTGAACATGAAAACACAAAGATAGGTTACCTGGGCTTGAAGAATGCATCTCAGAAATATTCACATGTTGGCGAAACTTTAAATCAAATTATGATCATACCAGTTTCTCTGCCTCTGTGTTCATTTCTTTCAAGTGCTTGATATGCTCTTTCTTGATCATGAGGATTTTGGACAGCCTCGTCTAATCATGAAAAAATAAGAAAGAACTGGTTAAAACAATGTGTTAAAAAAGTTTTAGGATGCCACCTTTTAGTTTTCCATTTGACAGCATTTACCACTTGGACCAGGAACTTCACAGGAAATCCTCCCAGAGTATCCCCCTCAGCACCAGGCAGTTTGTTCCTCCATGGTGACTGGTTGATAAGAGGGTCATTGTCCTGTAACAAAAAAAAAAATCCCACAGTGGAGTGATTCATCTTCATAAGCAATGCAGAGGAAGAGATTTGCCATTTTTCTGAAGACTTGCTCTGTAGTAGCAATATAATGCACACTTGTCCTGTCATTGGATCCATTTATTTTCATTGATTCTCTCTTTCACAGAAATAACACAAGAACTAGGATTGCTTTAAGATTTTTCCTTCAATTCAATAAATTCTTTGTTGTGATGACGTTATTGAATGTGACACTCCCTGATCTGTCTTTCTCTAAATATACTATTGTATGTATATATTTACAACCTTCTTGAACTAGATATGTTAAACAAAACCTTGTCAGAATAAATGACCAAGTAACTGTTGCAGTAAAAAAATCTACTCACAGTCAAAGCCAAAACCAAAAAGTAATTTACAACCAATAGAACTGGTCATGCATTTATGAGGGCAAGTGTGATGGGACAACACATATAAATCTGTCATTAAATGTAGGTTCATATTACCATAAGGACAGGGGTAGCAGCGGACGGGTAGGGCGCTCTGGGTGGAGTCATGAGGTTTTGCATGTAGCGTGCTGTCCGGTGCTTCTGGGCAAAGGCTGAAATGGGCATGGTCTCATTGGGTTCATTGCTCTGGAAAACACAATCATCACAACAATGTATCATGAAACTCCTTCAAGTACAGTTATTAAAGTATAAAAAAAAGAACAAAAATGCAGCCCCATAGTTTTCAAACTAAAATGGGGCCAGGAATGTTTCCAAAAGTCTCCAATTTTATAGGTTCCAAAACTAAAGAATACTATGGGTGCCAGGTGTAAAAGAAGCAATAGGAATGTGTTTTAAAATGAAAACATATTAGTGCGAATGCAGCCTCAGAGCAGCTGTTATCTTAGCAAGCCGATTTGCAAATCTTACCAAGACTTCATAGTCAGGCACAGTGTGTGTTCCCAGACCAGTGCGGTCAAAGGTGACACGATACGTGGCAGCGCTGGTGTCCACTGCATCAATCTGCCCAGTGAACAGCCCATCATGGACACCTCGGAGTCGAGCTGTTGAAGGAAAAACTGAATTGGTACTACACATAACACTTCAGTGACTTCACTGCAATTAGGGTTTAGCCTCTCACTCTTAATAGTTCTCTTATTTGATCATTACATAGTCATAAAAATATCAGGTTGCTTGAAATGTTGTGATCAATAAAGGGATTAAAAATGCTCCTACTGTTTGACATGCAAAAATCAGGCAAATACTGAAAATGTAAACTGGATTGCTTTGCAGGTCATTTAACTGAAATGTCCTGCTGTTGTAACTGCTGAAAATGATGCATCTACATTTCAGGCATCTTACCAGTGACTTTGGTTCCTATGATGAGAGGCAGGGGGATTTCATCAGGAAGGTCTTTGCAGTTCGACACGTCAGACAGTTTTCTTTGCTGCAGCAGGCGCATCTTCTGCCTCTTCTGTCTCAGCGCTGTTCGCTCTTCAGCAAAAAATGCTGATGAACACCTGGACGAAACAGAACAACACATTGCTATAACACTATTTCTCTTTACAGGAGGAAACAGTCTTATGAAAAATGCAGTTTCAAATATTTAACATATCAAAGAAAAATGGGGGGGCAATGAGTGAAAATAGTGTGTAGAGGCAGAAAGTGGATGGCAAGGATGTAAGTAAGTAAGGATGGCAGCATACCGTCGAGGTTTCCCCATCAGTCTTCTGATTGTTCCCCACTCAACTCTTGTCAGCTTTCTTGTTTTTAAGTTGGGGAAAGACTCTTTGAGACACAGGCAGAACTCATTGTCACCCTCAAAAAGAGGTCTGGAAGAAAAGATAGAAGTGAAAAATCCTTTAGACAAAGATACTGTATATTAACCAAAATTTTAGCTTTAAATTACCCAATTACGGCTAATCAAAAAGTTCAGCTTCTGGAAGTCTAGGCGTGTTGTTGTAACACTATAACAATATTAGTTTAGTCAGTTTAACAGTGTTAATAATTTAAAAGTACATGTCACTAGAGTTTTCTTCAGCATGAATTTAACACTTCCTTTACAGAGAGAAGATACATTGTATGATGTTGAGCACTTGGCATTCACTCTGCACCAAACATAGTGACAAGCTGAGCTCAGACCATGTGTAGGCAGCTAATTTTTCCCTATTTTGTATTTCGTACCTGTTTAAGATAACTGTCTCCTGAAGGTGAAAGCGAGACTTTACCTGTCAATATTAGAGTAGAACCACTCATAGATGCACCATTTGTGAGCTTTGGGTAGCTTTAGGAGGTTTCTTAATCTCAGCCCTATTTTCTGGGATGCCTTTTTATCTGGTGTCACCACATTAGAAAACTTCTGTAAAGAAAAAACATTAAAACATCAGTTATTCAATTAAATTGCTTTCACATCCAGCTAATTTTCCACGACAAGCAGCAAATATCTAGCAGTGTCCGGCAGCTTCAGCGCATTCAGTGTGTATTGTAAAGCAGCAAATGGAAATACTGTCAGAATAGGCACTGGCTACCATCTCTTTGTTAATAAATAAACTTGTTAACATCATAATATAGCCATTTTAGTGTGTTTTCGGAAGTGCAATAGGAAGGGAAGTTCCAAGCTCCATGAAGCAATGTTGCAGTGTCTGCCAACCATTATCTCTCCACACTTTTTTACAACATCTTTAAAAGCAACGCAAGAGTAGGAAAGTGGGAAATTATTACCGCTTTTCACTATGAATAATTCTCATGGTGTATAAGCTTTACCTGTGGTGTGGTGGTGACCCTCTGGCTCCTCCGAGGGGATCTGGAGGGGAGACGCTGTTGTGGCTGCTCATCTTCATCCCGAAACAAACGGCTCCTCTTTGAGCTCCGTGTGGGCTGGAATGATAATGTTCATGAATAGAGCCAATAATGCTGAAAGAATAAAACTCTTTTCATACCTGGCACAAATATTTGTGTGCAATAATCTTGTGTCACTTTAAAGAAATAGATTTAATAAGCAGTAGAAAAAAATCAGAACCTTCTGTATCAAGAAAATTATTTTTTTCAGTGCAGTCCTATAGATAAACTCCAGATCCAAGCAATAAGAATGAAGAATACTCGATATGTATGCAGGTAAATACATGTAAACAATGGGGTTTTTTTTTTTGGATAGTTGCTGTCTTTACCTTTGATTTAACACTTCTGACACAAAGAATTTTCTAGTGAGGTGAAAATATCCACTTCAAGCACACTGTCACATTTTCCTCTTGCCTGACTGGGTCGCATTTTATACTACACTCCCTCCTGAAGTCCTGTGTCCCAAACTTTGCCACTGGCATTTAGAAATAATGCCTACTACTTTAATTCAGTGCAAAATGGAATACACATATTTGCACTAGACCAGGTGCATGAGGAATTCATATTTCTTCCAAATTCACATTTCGTGTGAAAATAATAATGAAGCAATAAATTAAACTATTTAGCTGAAAAAGACAATTGCAAAGAAAATACTTAACTGCAGGAGATAAGATCATAGACAGTGAATCAACACGAACAATACTTCCATACTAAACAAAAACCCCTTAATTACTGAGTAACAGACAATGCCATTTACTTGTTGTGAATTTCAGTTGTCCTTGTGAAGTTTGTACTTTCATATTAACTAACTTTTCATTTAATTGTTTATATAACAGAAGCTCCTCTGTTGCTACCTCTTCACAAGTTTAAAACTTTGAAAACAACAGTGTGCTTCTTACCGTGTCCATTGTGAGGGAGGAATGTCGTCCCCTGGTGTTGTGAGCTCTTGGGAAACTGTTCTTTTCATTCAGAGTGTTGGACAAACTGCCCTCTGTATGAAAACCAATGCATTTATTCAAAATAGTGTCAGAACACCAGATTAAAGACCCCACTCAGACCTACTCCCTATCAAATGTCAGACTAAAAACTATTCTCAAATCACAGAAAAAATGTAAAGTCTTAAACAAACATTTATGTTTGCAAAGATACATACAAAACTGCAATGGGGGAAAATTATAACACAATTACAGACGGGTGGCAAATTAATGAAACCTGAATAAATGAGTGGAGAAACATAACAAATGCATGTTTCCACACAGGTGCACTACATGGTACAATTAAGCAATTAACATCCAGTAATGCTCTGTGGCATGAAAAAAAAAGGCTGAGCAGGTGCAGTTGATTCAGATTTTGTATCAAATTGAAGAAGAGAAAATAATCTAAGTGACTTTGAAAGGTTCGTTGTTGGGGCACAGATTGCAGGAGCTTCAGTCACAAAGACTGCTCAACTGGCTCGTGTTTCAATAGGAACAGTGACTAAAGTAATATCTGCACTTAGATCTAGGGGAAATATATCAGTGAATAGGGTTGGAAATTGAAGTCAAAATCACACATTTGATGATTCTGATGCTCGTGCATTAGTGCAATGCGTAAGGAAAAAGAGAAGGGCAGCTCTTCCTCAGGTGACTGAGAATGTCAAAATGCAGGACGTGATCAGACTGTGTCAGCAAGTACAGTCCATCGACAGTTACATAGGGAGGGATCTTAGAGAAGGGTTGCAGTGCATAAACCCGTCATTACAAAGATTTATGCTCATTTGAGAGTTCAGTAGTTCAAAAACCATAGGCACTGGTCTACAGAGATGTGGAAAAAGTAATATGGCAGGATGAGTCATTCTTCACCATATTCTTGATAAGCAGGCGAGTACATATGTGGCATATACCAAAAGATTGGCACATGCCTGCATGCTTGACCGCTTCAGTGAGGGGATCTGGTAACTTTGCTGTGTTGTGGGGGGAGCATTTTTCTGGGATGGTTTCCCCTTAGAAGGATTGGTCACTGTATTCAATATAAAAAGGTGTTCTAAATGATCACCTTTATCCCATCATGAAACATTCCTATTCAGATGGGAATGATCCCCCGCCCCCCAATCCATCCATCCATAGAGCGCAGGGGTCACTGATGGTTTGAGGAGTATAAAATTTATGTGAATCAGCGGTCACCACATTTCATTTCAACTGTACATATATGGGAGATTTTGGACCAACATGTTAGACAGTGCTCTCCACCACCATCATAAAAACACCACACCACCAGGTAATATCTTTTGGAAGAATGGCATTCCATCCCTCCGGTACAGTTCCAGAGACTTGCAGAATCAATGCCAAGGTGCACTGAAGCTGTTCTGGCAGCATGTGGTGGTGCAACACCTTACTATGGCTCTTTATGTTGGTTTTTCCTTTAATCTGTCACCCACAATGTTCAGGTAGTGTGGGTTGTCACTGTAAGCTTGTCTTTATGGTGGGTCATAAAGAAGTATAAGAATTTAGTATAAGTATGGGAAGTAGAAGAATTTAAGATTCCTGAAAATATTTCAACAGTCTACCTATAGCAGTCTACCTATATCACATATACAAACAAGATCAAATCTGAATTATTTTAATTGAAAAAGTATGTTTTGGCGTACAGAGAATTACACTACAGATTCCAGTAGCTCCCAATGTACTTACACAGTGCTAAGAACAAATGTAGAGAATGATAGATACAGAAAGTGCCTACATACCTTTTAGACTGACAAGTGCCTCTGCTGAAGAGCCTGAGGAAGAGGACAAATTGGGCTACATCAATCTACAGTCTTGCACTAACAGCATTAGAAAACACATACACTCAGATTATTAGGAACAAAGAGCTAAAACTAATGCAGTTTAATACAACAATCCTGCACTAAGTCCTGCTTACATGAAGGCTATAATACAATATAAAGAGGTGCTGATTCAACTTTATGATTATTTTGGAGGATGGTGGTGCTTTTGAACTGTACTGTATTGAAGTGTATCTGTTGTTAGACTAAACTGAATGATTTGAATGAAGTGGACAATATACAAAGCACACTGGTCATCATAATTATACATATTACACTGCAGTGGTCTGAGATAGGAGTTCCCAATAAACTGAAAAAAGGGTTGTTTTACACTAACTATTAATGCTATGAATACTTTGCTAATCATATTACTGCGATGAATAAGATAATTAGGCTATGTTCTCTAATTTTAAGTTCATGATTTATTTTTAAGTTAATATGATATGTTTATTTTGGCTATCATAGAAAACGTATGTAAATTACTGACGTCTACGAGTCTGTCCTTTAAACATTGACAGCAGCCAGCTGGGTTAAACTGAAGTTAGATACAGTGAATGCTAGCGCAGTCAGTTAGGCCTTTACCCTCCAATTCAGCTGTCAAGTACGGGTTTAACATCAGCTGACCAGATCATATCAAAGAAATGAGCTGAACAAGCTAACGTTACACTAGGTTACAATCCAGAGATCATATTCAGTTACGTTAACTACGTTCACATCAACTAACATGACTATTTCAGGTGTTAACTAGCCACATAACTTGGCTAGTTTCCCTTAACCAGCTTGTCAATATGAAACACAACGCGTTACCATGCAACTTTAACCTGCGCTAACTACCGTTAAATATAAGGAAGATGTCACAGAACACTAAAAATCTATACCCAGAAAACCAGGTAGCTAGTAGCTAGCGTGTATTTTTCCCCAGTAGTGACGTTCTAGCAGTCCTTTTGTTATTGCTGCGTACGATGTAGGGTTAGCAGACGTTAGCTAGTAGCTAAGCTAACGTTATTTGTTTACCCAGTTGGGCTAAAGTAACTTGCTCAACTCCTACATTAGCTATGGTTAGCCTCTCCTGCTAACAAGCGTTAGCTGACCTGGACAGACCGGTATATCTTTGCGTCTAAAAATGACCTTACGAAGTCTGCCCAAAACTTACGATATTTATTATATGGACACCGATAGCAGCTTATAACCAAATATGTATTTTATCACCACGGGACGGTTGTGTGTTTACACTGCAAAACTCCTTGAATTTGTGTTGTTACTCACTCTCGTCTAACAGCTGGTCCATCTCCGCCATCTTGAATTAGCCGCGCCGCTTTTTCAAAGACCTTGTCAAAATGCATTCTGGGTCGGGACGCAGTCTGGAGGGCGATTTGAGAAATAAAAATACAATAATTTATCAAACTCATGGTTGGAAATTCACTTTGTATTACATATTCAATTCATACGCACATTAATTTGACAACTTTTCGTACAAAGTGTTGTACGAAAACGGGAAATGCTTAGAAAACCGTTTCATATCAAAAACTGGACTGAATGGCCATTCAGCAACAGCCCTCCATTGTTTCATACAACACACAAGTTACTGTCACGTATTTAATTTTTCTTCATTACTGAGAAGGCGGTGTCAATGCTTTTTTTTTAGTTTAAATATATCCCCCCATGTGCAAGTGGTTGCTTTGGAGTTATATATAGCACCAGAAAACCAGTCTAAAAATGACTTCCCTGAAAAACCCCTTTCAAATGAGGAATTACGTTAGTAAATTCTAATTTTTGTGTATTTAGGCAGCAAGATTTCTTTTTTCTTAAAAATCCAACTACAAGTTCCAACTTAAAGCCCAATCTAACATCCTCAGGAATCCCATAGCTTATGGAGTACATATTTTGCTGACCCTGACCTTTGACCTGCCCAAGCTAAAGAGAAGAAAAGAGAAACCCCTAAAGGAAATAAATCAAGTATCCTATTAGTTTGAAAATCTTACAGATTTACATTCATTTCCCCACTGAAAATAAAACAAATTGCAATCACAGACATGAAATTTTGTCTTTTATTTTGTTTGAGGTAAGCAAGAAAAACACTAGGAAAAAGTGTACCACATACAATGGCAGTTGTTTCTTTCACAGAATATCCTGCATAAACATGAACTACAATGTTCTATTTTTCTTTAATTTTCTGCAAGGAAGACAGTTCGAGAGACAAACAACGAAACACATATATACAGGTCAAACCTTGTACAGTATTTTTGAACCCAACAGTCTAAAAAATGTTCATCTTAGTGGCTATTTTACTGGGGAAACTTTGCAAAATATAAACATTGGTTTGTGTATGTCTGCAGACTGGTTGTTCACAACTCAGAGCTATCTATTTTGCAGTACTATGCCTTATTAACTACAGCTTTATTAAAAGACTCAAGACATGATACCTTTCTCAAATTCAAGATTACCACGTGAGACAGAAAACTAACATTTCTGTTGTCCATGTATAAACCAAAACCCTTTCGTTGTAGTATGCACTGTGCTTCAACTACTGTACTGAGCTGTGACCCACAGTTTTGAGTCAGAAGTAGGTATTAAAATACCTAATGCAAAAGTAAGAAAGGCTGCCAGCTAGTTAACCTGATGAAAAAGCAATTAAGTGACTGGAGATTTTCAATGACCACTGTAAAGCGTGGTATGGCATCGCTCCTTTGCCAAACATCTTCTGTTGCAGAGAATGAAGCCCAGGCATTTGGAGGCAGCAGTGGTCTTTGTTTTCACTGAAGGAGGTTCTGACACAGCCCATCTCACCACAGGGATGTCTGGTAGTTAAACTTGATCTTCAGGAGATACTTCATGTTTATCTGTGCTACATCATACACAATGTACCTAGAGGAGTGGTGGTTAAGGAAAATAGAGACTATACAGATAATATGACAAACACAGTGAAAAAAAAAAGTGGGCATTTCACAAATTACAGACATGAGTGGTAAACAGAAATAGATGTTCTAGGGTTAGTTTAATTTAATAACTCTAAGAGGCCTGAGAAAATCGGGTTCGGACAAGATAGTACACTACCAAAAAACACCATACAAAGAGGTTTCAACTGCTTTGTTTCTTTTTGTCCTTAAAATAGACATTTAGCGGCTATGAGCTCATGCAAATTATCAATTATCATGAGTTTATGTAAGAAAATAAAATTTCATCCAGGAGTGAAAAAACATTGGTGCCTCAGAGTGGTCTACATCATGATCAGGTTAGAAAAGAACTTTTCTCACCAGAAAAGATAAGCTGTGCTCTCTCAGCATAAGTCCTCCTCATGTAAACAGTCATTCACAATCAATCTAAACCCATGTCTACTTCAGTCATTTGATCCAGCAGCGGGTGCCAATTGTACCCTTTTCCATTGCTGACAAAAGCCAGATATATGTGGGTCTTACCAGGTTTTTCTGACCAGTGTAAAAGGGGCTTAAAATGGGCTTAGGTCCAAAAACAGAACAGCAACATCAGGCCTAAATTCAGGCTGATAGTCATGCTGTGATTCTTGGCAAAAGAGTAAAACTGAACGCACAGTAATGAAAGCTATACTTTTACAAGTTAATGGTTACAAATTCAGCTCGAATCAGTTTACTCAACAATATCTGCAGGATAAATGTAAGGCCATTTGGCAAAATTATTATCAATACCACAAACCAGGAGATAAGTATTAAAGGATACTCGTTGTACAGTAGACTTGTGTCGTCAATGTTAGTGTGGACGCCTTTTCCCAGAGGCACTTGCACCCCCTCTAAGTTGACAGCAGCACCTGGATCAGGAGCAGTTCTTCCCAAACCTGAAAAGAAAAAGAAATGTTAGAGCAAAGGTCCGAGAAAGACCAGAAACCAAACCTCTACATCCACAAAATCTTCCAAAATGTCCAGTAAATACATTTAGTACATTAAACACACATTAGCAGCTAGTCAGCAGAAAAGCACATTAATAAACAAATATTACTGTTAAATTCTTACCATAGCATATGCAAGTATTTTATATGAATGTTGTATCTTTATAGCATTCAGCAGTTACAGTACTTTCCAAAATATATTTTTTCCATTATTATTCACATTAAAAGAGGCAAAGTGCTATAATTACATTGACCTGCTGTTTATATAATGTGGTGTATAGATACATTTCCCATCACTGTTCTTGAATTATTAAACAGTAATCCGCAATAAACTGTTCACAGCAATGTGCCTTAACACTGCTACTGCTACCAGTTTCTCACCTTTAACACTGTGTTTGCCCTTCGGTAATTTTGTTATGTGAGAGGCCTTCTTCAATTCATGCCTGCAGTGAAAAAAAAAAAAAAAAGCAAGACACATTCATTTACATCTGCATCACAGACATATTTAATAAAACAAATAAGAAATAGGCATTTTTGAAGAACTAGGAATGTCACTCACATGTTGCCGAGGGCAACCTCAGCCAGCAGTAGGAGCCCTACAGGGTCTGACTGGGAGGTGTGACAGTAGTTTGCACTCTTGGACACCATGTCAGCAAAGTACACACCTTTGCCGAACATGTAACCAGTCTAGAGAAAATGAAGCAGAACAGTAATTCATGAGAATAATCAACTTGAAACATTTACACAACACATCTCTTTATGAATAGGGAGGTATTGATATATCATCATCAGCAAGAATAATGCCAACTCATTTAATAACAAACACCACGCACCACTGGGGCTTCTGGAGGGGCAATACGAAGACCCTGAGACAAGATACCAGCGTAGTTAGTGGCGCGAGACCCGTGCCACAGTAGCTGGCGATTGTGTAGCTCCTCAAAGGGACGGTAACGCTGGTGCTCTCCCTCACGAACAATTTTGAATATCTGAAAGAAGATAAAAAGTTGATCATTTATGACTTTCAAACACTTACACGTACAGCATGTTATTCATGCTTCATGTCTTGTTTAAACTGTTTTTCCCAATAATTACTTACTTCTTGCACTTCCAGTGTGTAAGTGTTGTGCGTGGCAGCATGGGTGTTCTTAACATATTGCATAATGATCTCAGCCTCATCGGTGGTCTTGTCAACAACCTGTGAAATGAACATGTCACATCCTTTAGGCTTTCCCATCATAATCTCTTTCTAGAGTCACCAAGCTGAACATTATTTTCATTGGAGAAAATGGGGAAAATGCATGATGTTGCACATCGTCCATCACTATCAAAGAGTTAAACAGGGGTTACACTACTTACCTCAATCCTGGTTTTGAGTTTCTCGTAGTTGATGTCGATGGGATCATTCTCATTATCCTGAGCCCCTCCTCTAAGCAGACTGTAGGCCACTTCAATATCCAACAGGTTGTCCAACATCTGAACTTTAGCCTGGACAGAGATGTATGCAGATGTATTTATCCGCCCACATCTTAAATCTGCATTGGGCTTATCAGTGTGATGACAGAACAAGAGAAAATGCACATTATTTGTGCCCTCACCTGAATGTAGTCCAGGTTGCTGAGCAGTGGAGGTTTCTTCATGCCAAAATCATGAGGTATCAAGGTGTAGAAGCGGTTGGAGAGATCCAGTATCTGTGCCTCTGCCACACAATCTGACACAGCCTATGAGGAAAAAAGAAAAATAATATAGTTGATGTAATTATTAAAAGACTGAGAACATTCTCCACAGATATGTACGTCTTTTTGAATTAAAAGTAACACAAAACAAAAGGGTGAAAACTGGGATGGCCCTGCAGGAGGAGCTGTTGGTTACTGACCTGCTGTACTTCAGTGAGAAGAGCGTAGGCACTCTGGATCTGCCTCTTACTCAGCTTTCCAAGCGGCATCTTCTGAAGGTCGATCTGCAGACAGGAAAGGAGATTTAAGCTGGACATATGTGGAACACATGGAGGAATAATGCGCACACTGGGATTGCATTAACATTATTCTTCAATTGTAGAAAAGGCAATTTTTTTTACTGTGCTGCTGATACAAAAAAGTTGGATGCACAATGTACTTCCTTTACAAAAAACAACTCAACTTTTATTGCGATGGATATGTGGAACCTTCTCATGTTTACTATTAGCTTTCAGTTAAGTGTATACACCACAAGACTAGATTGATATGCTGGCTTTGAAAATAGAAACATAAGAGTGCAAATTCACATACACCATTGTATTTAAGTCCATGGTATTAAATCATAAACAGAGCATCTCCACAAATGCTTCCCACATTCCCAGACGATGTGATATGATTTATCAAAACAGCTGTTTTTTGTTTCCCTTTGAGGAGAACAAGCTAGAACTATTTAATGGGGTTTCTTTCCCACATGTTTATTCTCCAAACAAATTAAAAAGTCTTACCTCAAACTCCACCATGGCCTTCTTCATACTCTCCACATCGAAGATCATCTTGATCAGCTCCTGGACAGGTTTGGCTAGCTTGGATTTGGTGCCAGCGGTCGCTGTCAGCCTCTTCACTGCCTCCTCATCCTGCCCAGTAACATAAAAAAATGACATGTAAAAATAAAAGTCAGTAAGGTACAGTAATAACTACGCTGTGGTATATTTGCTTCTTCATTTTGTGCATGTTTGTGCGTACCTGTCCATAGTCAATCTCCAGCGGGTAGAACTTATTGGGATATTTGGTGAAGTTGGAGGAACCCCAGTCGTTGCCCGTCTTTTCCTTGTATACACCCAGGAAGTTGTCCAGGGCCGAGTTCTTGTCATGAAACTTGTCCAGCTTGTTGCCTCCGATGGTTGTACCCACCCTACCCCATGACCTGAACACCCAGTACCTGCACACAGATGACACAGAGGGGAAGTGTAAGAGACATTCAAGTTAGTCTTTGGATAGAGCTAAGGAAGTATAATGGGATGGAAAAAAACAACACAAACAAACAAACAGCACTACCGCACTGGCGCTAGCATTTAAGATACAGCATGGTTTGTGTCTGTTGCCTCTCTTTCTGACCTGAATGTTCCTTTTAATAGCCTCTGCACTATGACCAAAAGAAGTGAAATCACCTTTTCTGTACATCATCCTCTAGCAGCTGCAGTTTATAATAAGAGTTAGTTCCTCTGACAATGTCTACAAGACCCAGCGTGGCACTGTACATCTTCCCACTCTGTTCCAGGACATGGGCGCTGTTCTCCAGACCTACAAAAAAAAAAAAAATAAATAAATAAATCACATAAATCAAATTCACCAGTCAGATTCAGAAGATGAAAACTGACAGAGAGATTATTTCTTCAATGCAAAGTACTCATGAGTACCTGAATCTGGATCCACAGCAGCTCCCCCTTTGACTGTGAGTTTCACCTTTTTGGCTTTGCTACCACCTGTAATAATGTATATGCAATTATTTATAAATAAACACAAACGGCAGAACAGTCCTGCACTACAACACAAACCTACATGAGGCCCAACATTTACAGAAACAACTGTTAGCACATACTGCTAACTACAGCAACAAATATCCTTTACCTTCCTCCTCCTTCACTCTCCCCGTGCTCTTGGTAGCCAGTGCTCCAGACTTAGAGGCCACAGACGGACACTGGGCCTCAACTTTGACCTCTGCACCCCAAGGTGAGATGGCGTGCAGGGAGACCAGTTCCTGGAGAGCTTTACCCGACGACTTGATGTCCGTGAGGAAATCCTCGGAGACCACACGCACGCCAGCATCCCTCACTTCTTCCATTTTCTTACTCATCTTCTCTACTTCCTCTGTGAAAACATGAGGACAGAGAATGCAACAGAAGTTGGAAATATTACATAAATAAATAAATAAATAAGCTTTTAAATGTAACTAAGGGAATTTATTGTCCCATACATAAATGTCCCTTTATTGAATCGTTACTTACTCTTGGTGCTGAGGCAGAGCAAGGCCTTACTGGCTGTGCTGGTAATCTTTCCACCCAACTCCTCTACAGCAGCCTTCAAATCATCCTTGTTCTTGGTCAGCTTACCCACACCCAACAGTTTCATACCCGTCAGAGGTTTGTCTATGGGCCCAAAAAACACCACCACATACTTATTTAATATATAACATTGTACTGATGCATCTAAATTATTTAGAAATTTGCAGTTTTGATTTGTTTTCATTTCAATCATTTTCCTGAAGATTTTCTTATTACTCTCAAAATATAATTAGGCATAATTTGACAAAATCTTATACTTAACCTTATGTCAAAGTTAAAAAATACAATTTAATTGCATATTCAGCGCCTCAATTGAATCGAATCACAAGCTATGCATACAGACAGAATATAATTTTTTTTTTTTTTAAATCTAATATATTAAGGATATTAATATTCTCCTTCAAGTTTCTTCTCTCACCTGAAGGTGCTCCCTCTGGCAGTCGCTCAGTCGGGGCACTCGATGCACTAGCCAGGGGTTTGGCTTTGGCTTCTGTCAGGGCTTGGTTGGGAGCTTCTTTGGGGTAAACTCTGTCCTGTCGCTTGAACTTGAATTTTTTCAGGAAGGGAACCTCATTGAATTCCTGAAATGACATGACAAGCCAGGATAGTTGATTAGAAGTTGTTAAATATAATTGGAATAAAGAGTTTTTCATAATTTTGGTGCACGTCTTCCTTTAATCAGCTCCCTTCCCTGAATGCTGCTCACAGGCTCAGACTAATGATTTGAGCTGGTAAAGGAGTCTTGAAAAAGAACCAGAGAGAGTCCTGAAATGAGGTGACCTACCTTTGGGATGACCCAGTCCTTGCGTGCAGGTGTTGCTGTTTTGAACACACACTTTGTCCAAGCTGAAATGTCGCCTGTGCAGTAATAAGCATCACCCTTGAACACCAGCTGGCCCTTGCACTCCTTACAGGCTTCAAGTGCACCGAAGGCCATACTGTCAGCCAGGGAGTCAACAACCTGTTGATTAAAAAACATGTGTGATAAAACACAATAACTATAACTGTATGTGGCAGAACACGGACTCTGATAACAATCATCATTGAAATAAAGTGTTGAATGTACAGCAAAAGCACAGGTGATTGCATTATGGGAGTCAGTTTTGTACTAAATTCATGAGTAATAAATGCAAAAACAATGTTCTTCCACATCTGGATACAGGTGGATCTTCAATGTTCAGAATACAGTGAATGTTTAGATCCAGAGAATATTTCTCTTACATTGGACTCTCCAGAGGGAACCTCCTGGCCATTTGCAATCAGCAGCTCCTTCATGTCATTGATGGAACAAAATTTCCTCAGCTTGTCCTTGATTCCCCAAATCAGCTGGCTTTGGTTCTTTGGATGCATGCAAACACCACAGACAACAACAGAGCAACATATTAACAACATTATGGTCACCATATATAATGTCACGTTTACTCCAAAAAATAAAAAATAAGACGTATATAAAAAAAAAAATTACCTTCAACTGCTCTTCCAGCTTCTTCTTCTCATCCTCTTCCTCCTTCTTCTGTTTCTTTGATACTCCATCCACTTCATCAGCTTTACGCTTTCTGCATCAGCAAACACAAGGTCAAAGTCACGGTAAGTTTTCTTCCAAACGTTTGTGGTTTTGTTTTGTTCAGCATGGACAAAAAAGAAGGTGAAAAATAAAACATCCAAATTAACTTCCTAAATGAGGTCAAAAAGGGACACAGGATGATCCAGATGAGGAACAAACAAGGCTGAATCTGACACCTTTACTCATCAAGCAAATTCATTAGGGCCCCATCAGTTAATGGAGACACAAACACAAGCTGGTACATGTCTTCACAATCCCAGGCGTCAATGCTGATATCATCCATCCTGCCCTGACAAATCTATTAGCTCCTCATGAGACCAGTCACACACCAGCATTTTAGTTAATGACCACCGAATGGCAGTCAGTCTCTGTCTGACAAACATCCCTTATCTGACAACAGGTGACATCATGAGGGAGGAAGGGATTTCTATAAAATAGTGTCTTGCTTAAACAGGAGTGTTCATGTGATTTTAAGGTGAGGGCAGGTGTATTAAATCGGTTTCCCTGCTGTCAGAAGAGCGATGATGGAGTTCTTAGTTTCTTGAGCAGCAACACTTTTATTAAACAGGACCACACGACTGTATCCTGGTGAGTCATTTTATTGCTTTCGTGCATTTCATGACCATTCTGAGTAGTTCAGCTTGACTTCTAACTTAAATCTTATTTCTCTCTTTAGGACAACTATGGAAAACACAAGCGCACTGCTGATCCTCCACACTTTTCAGCAAACTACAAACTCATCCCATCTCTCTTCCCCTTCCTTACGACCTTTCCTGGGCTCTTCAACTGCTTCTGTCACCTCCTCTTCACCGTCTCCGTCACCTCCGCCTGCTGACTTGGTGATTTCCCCAAATGTCGCGTACATGGCTGCTGAGCTCGTCATCGCCTTTCTCTCCACAGTCGGTAATTTACTGGTCTGTGTTGCCGTGGGCATCAACCGCAAGCTACGCACTGTCACTAACTACTTCTTGGTTTCACTTGCGGTCGCTGACATCTGTGTGGGCGCCATTGCCATTCCCTGTGCCATCCTGACTGATATTGGTTTACCGCGTCACAGCCTCTACCTGTGTCTTCTCATGCTGAGTGTTTTGATAATGTTCACCCAGAGCTCCATCTTCTGCCTTCTGGCAGTGGCTGTGGAGCGCTACGTGGCCATCTTCATGCCCTTCCGCTACCAGGTCCTGATGACGTCTCGCAACGCCGTGCTGGTCATTCTCGCCACATGGCTCCTGGCCTTTCTCATCGGACTCGTGCCGCTCATGGGGTGGCACAAGGCACCACCTGATTCAGGCTACTGTTTCTTTGTCTTGGTGGTGGACATGACCTACATGGTCTATTTCAACTTCTTTGCTTGTGTGTTGACACCCCTCGTGATCATGTTTCTCATCTATGCTCAAATCTTTGTCATGGTCAAGCAGCAGGTGAGACGCATCGCATCTGAGCAAAGCGGCAGAGGGGAGAGGCAAGCGAGGGCTGCGGCGAGCATGCGGCGCGAGGTGAAGACGGCTACTACGCTTTTTCTGGTTCTTTTCCTCTTCACAATCTGCTGGATCCCGCTTCACATCATCAACTGCTTCCTGTTGCTCTGCCCACACTGTCCTGTACCACTCAAGCTGCTGCTCACTGCCATCATCCTGTCACATGCGAACTCTGCTGTTAACCCTTTCCTGTATGCGTACACAATGACGGCTTTCAGGGACACATTTAAAGCCATTTTCTTGTGCTGCAGAATAGTGGGGGACAGAGAGGCTTCAAACAGGGCTGGTGATGATGATAGAGAGGGTGCTGCGGTCCAAAACGCACACCAGACATGACCAGGCTTGTGATCCCCAACTCTGAACACTGAATGTCAAACTGCAAACATTCTTCACAATCTTAAAAGTACCCACCCTGCACAAAAGAATATGATCCTCTATTTTTTTGTCTCACCCTTCAGATTTGACAGCAGGAAGCCTCTTCTTGAGCTGTTCCTTGTCTTCAGCTCGTAGCGCGTTGAAACCCTTCAGCTGGGCAGCACTGTATTCAGGTTTGAAGGCCAGCTCCTCCCTGCGGCTCACGAAACATGCTGTGTGGTACCAGCGGTCGATCAGACCCAGCTGGGGCTTCTCTGGGTCCACAGTTTTCTTGGACACACGAATCTGATCCTGAAGGAGAGGCCAGAGGATCAGAGGCGGTAGAAAAGCAATTCCATAGGATACAACTTGTGAGGCACAACATCTACTATTTACATCATTAACATTAAATTGATAGCAGTTATATTAGTTATTGTTGTATTCAAACAGTTTTACAGAAGTGGCTGCTAACCTTTTCTATTTTCTGCTCACAGCCTTTGCATGTGCTGCGATTCGACTTGGCATATTCCACTGCAAAGTCATTCAGTGTCTTCTCCCCTTTAGCGCCACCCTTCTGGTCCCCTTTCCCTACAAGAACAAAGTTATGCAATTTTCACTTTCAAATTATGCAGTGTAATCAAGTAATGAAAAATTATATATGTGAAAAAATTCTTTGAATAAATAATATTCACTAGATTGCAGAAATGTGACTGGCAGTACATGCATAAATATCTTATACACACAGCACTAAACTTTGATAACCAGGAAGCAAATTTATTTCAGACCTCTCTAATATATTCTTCTAGAGATGCCGAATGTATTTTCTATGAACCTGTTTTTTTTTTCTAACTGATAAAAGTAATAAATAACGGCTATAAATGTTCATACCTGAGCAGACAGCAATTCTTTCCTCATATCTCAGTGATTTTTACAGTGCTACAGGAGAATTTATTCACTGTTTGCTGCGCTGCAGGGATGATGCCCATTTCTGTACCTGTTTAATAGGAAACTTTTACCCCCTCATTCAATAAGTGTGCTTAGTGCCTCTCTGTAAGCATGACGTTAAGCTTATTAATTTGCTTGACCATCTCCATGCAGGCACACTGGGACAATAAGGAGTCTGTGAACATCACTGGGTGTGGCGTTACGTCATTTTACCAATACTTTTACTGACCTCCTGCAGCTCCACCACTTTCAATGGCCTTTTTGACCTTCTCTTGGTCTTCCCAGCGGAGGGCAGAGTACCCAGCAATGTCTCCAGTGGATTGAGCTGCTGCTCGCTGCCAGAAGCAAGAGAAATGGTGCCAGTGGGGGACCTTCCCGTCAAACATGGGGGACTGGAGGACAAAGAACAAACAGGACATGTTTAATTCATTCAGTATGTTTACAGTGAACTGGAGAGGATATGAGATGAAAAACTCCAAACGCCTGCCGTGGAACATGTCTTAATAGCGGCTCACTAGAAAATATCTTCCTGGAATCTTTATTAAGTATGATTAATTTATTTCTCATCTTATAAAACAGATAACACATAATATTTGTGATGCTCAGAGCAGAGTAAATTGTTCCTTATGTATGAGGAAAGATGGTCCTAAATTATTATCATATTGTCTCTGTGGTGTAGAACCTTAAGAGGAAGAATTTACCAAAAGTCAAATAGATAGTCTAGATATACAGCAGAGTGACTTAAGTTAAATCCATTTTGTAGTTCTTTGGTCATTATGTGATGTCATTGTACCATTTATCACATTTCCATGGTGGGGTGGGCAAATAGACAACATCAACTATCGCGATGAGAAAGAGTGAGGAATACTTCCAAAATTTAAAAGACTTATCATTTGATTCATATTTATCTACAGTACAAATATAGATTCTCTATAAACTGGACAAAAAAATGTTTATTTAAATATGGGCATTCATTAAAATGAAATAAATACTAAAGTGAAGAAAGTGTCCTGTGCCAGTGCTGACTTCACCGCAGACTTACTAAACAAACTGATTCAGTCTGATTGAAGTCCAGTAATTGAAAATCTGGAGCTGCTCCACAGGCCATGAATTAGTAGAATGACATTGGAGGTTTCTTCACATTAGCTTCTTGGTTGATTAATTCCCTGTAGGGGAGCAGCAGCTTTTTCAGACCAGAATTGTTTCTGTTGCGGTTTTGTCTATCCAGATCGACGCACATATTTAAACCAGCCCCGAACTGAGTGTTAACCTCAAGCTGCATCATGAATGTATGAGTAAACCTTTACTGAACAGCAGGATGCACTGCTGCGATAAGCCGAATGAAAGGCTCGGTGGCTCTTTGTGGACAAAATTCAATAGACAATGTCAGCCATTTAAATGCTAACGAGGGCCTAACCTACTGAAGTGAAACCACATTATAAACTACATATTCTTATTCTCCGGTTAGCTGACTAATACTCGCTGTACCCACAGAATAACAAACCGAATATCAACAGCAACACCGTGGCAGTGAGGCAGCTAACAGAGCAGGTTTCTGCACATAAAGTGTCTCCAGTCGTCGCTACGTTACCTGCACCATGATGGCCATTCTCAGCGAGTCTTTAGCTATGTTTTCTTTGCATTTCTTGCACGATGCACGGCCGCTTTTGGCATATTCCGCCTTGTACAGCTTGTCCTCCTGGGAATCTGCCATCGTTCTTTAGTATGAAAGCAAAATTAAACGACTGGGCTGGGAGGCGAACTTTCTCTGGATGAGAAGAAGCCACAACAATCAATGCACAGGCACAGAGGCGAGGCGAAGCCCGCGTGCCTACATGGAGGGTGCCACAACAGAAGAGGTCTCACTTTGTCGATATTTCCTGACACCAACACGTCCCCGCAAAGCTTTGGCACACATTCATTTTCAGCATAAGTATATATATATATATATATATATATATATATATATATATATATATATATATATATATATATATATATATATATATATATATATAATACCAGTCTACATGAACAACATTCTGCTTTTGAGTGAACATAGATGTTTTTGATGGCTGATTCTGATATTTCATACCCCCCCCCCCCATCCATATCCTGTCAATGACACAGTAAGACAAGCTTTACACAACTGAGCACGTTTTCTTTATTTCTTTCCTTTTTTGAGCCAAGTCCAATAATTCTTTATGTTACCTTTTCAGATGTATGACCTCAGTATTTCTAGAACTCTGTCTAGGTCCTGGAGGTGGAAACAAATTCACAGTCTATCTACGTATCAAGTTCTTTAAAGCTGGCTTACTGTATAAGGACTATTAGACACCAGACAAGTTGATTTGTGCAGTGTTTGTGTTTATGTCTGTGTATTCCTCTAAAACCTATAAAAAACTAAAGCATAGTAACATATATAAATGCCCAAGACAAACCAATTTTTCAACTATAGAGTGAGACATCTTTCATACTAGACGATCAGTGAGCTGACCGTAGAACACCCGCGCTACTTGCAGCCAGAAATAATCGAGTTAAGAAAACTCGTCTCATAAGGAGAGGAAAATCAGTTTATGGTAAAAAAAAAAAAAAAAAAAAAAAAGGAAACAACAACAAAACCCCATATCCTCCCTCATAATAAATATGTTTTTTCTGTCAAAACCTGACCCCCCGTGTGTCCATCAAAGAAAAAAAAACATTTCACACTTGACCTTTTTTTAATCTGTGTATTTCTAGGCTACATATATTTCCTCAGGTACTGGCTGGATATGTTCATTAAAGCAAACACCCCTGACACATGGCTGTGCCTCTATTGCCTCATTCATCTAAAGTGTGAAGAGACCATGCAGGCTTCAGGCCACAGGGCTGATCTGCTTGACTGTTCTTGATGCAGTGAAAATCATCCTGCTGTTCTGTTGGTGCAGCTGGAAACTTTGTTTACCTGACACCTGTTTTAGCAGAGGCACTAACAGGTAAAGAACCTACGCCCTTACTTTACATCAAAGACACCAAAAAGACAGAGGACTTGCCCAGCTACAATTAAGAATAATATAATACAACATCATGGTGACAGAACCAGTCACTGGTGTTATCATTATTATACATGTGGTCTGTTCCCTGTTCATGAACAAAAAAGGGTGAGTCGGTTCAACACTAATAAATCACAAAGCATCAGAACGAAGCATATGCACAATTAAAATGAAATAAAACAGTTTTATGGTTGTTACTGGTTTTATTAGCAGAAATTGTTTGCTATTAAATGTTTTTGTATAAAATATTAAAAAATAAACATAATATACCTAAGAAAAATAAATAACAAAATGTTACAATTTGACTGTTACAGAATAGATTTCCAGAATGACCGAACTTTAAGAAAACACAGCCTTTTTTTAAAGGCCCAGTCCAGTATATTACATACATTGATAAAGACTTTTGGTTACTTTTATTTACATTTTGAAGGGTTCATGAATTTTCAACCATACCCTTTAGGTTTACTTACATTTTAAAAAGTTTGATATTACCAGTAACTGAGTAAGTCCTCTGGAAATCCCATAGAGGAATTCAATGTTTACTTTTAAAACAAAAAGAAACTCAATTCAGATTCATGTGGTTTTCATATGACAGCATCAATATGATTCAGGCCTACAGTAAAAAAATATTATACCATCCTGCAAAAGTGACCTGAGTAGTGTTTTTGGCATTATGGTAACTACGATGGAAACATAACTGTAGCAAAGTAACTGAAGTGAGGGTAATCACAGTGTACCAAGGCAAAACTGAATTGGCTATGGTGTGATTTGTCATGTTCAGATGTTCAGATCTCAGAAATCCAGAGCAATATTGACAGTGGCATGAAAACTGATGAAAAATACCTTCTCAGCGGAAGTTATGGAAAGAAATGACAGAAAATGGAGGTACAATATTAAACTTAACTGCATTACTGTCTGTTTATTGAAATCAAGTCCTTCTGAAAGAGATATTTAGAAATTTTTGGGACAACAGAGAAATAATGCACAAACTCACAACATGAACTGTATTCGAAAATTGTAACAATGATGCATGATAAGACAGTAAAACACTAGTTAGTATTGTATAGGCCATTGGTAGTCTATGAAAGGTTGAGGTGGTTGTTTTGAGGTATTCTTCGTTTTGGCGTAGAGGTCAGAGGACTTGCTGGAGTATCATAACAGCAAAAAAAAAAAGAAAAAAAAAAAAAGACATGTTGGCCTTTGTTAGCTTTGTAGAAAATGAACTTAAAAACTGAAAACAGTGCTCACAATGTGTAGATATGGCAATAAAAAACAGAAAGCGATGCTCTCAAGATACAAGACTTACTGTAAGAGAAGCTGGTAGTACAGTCAGAACACACCACTCTATTGTTCAATGATTAAATCTCAGCTTCAGGACTCCAGGCGTTTGGATGAGTTCCAATATGTGTGGATTAAGCACAATACTGTCCAAAACCTTTATCATATCTTTTTGAGATGACAGGAAAGCTGAGGAGGACACAGTTGTGGGGGGGGGGGGAACTGGATCCTATGACCAGTGTGCAGCTAATTTTGTTATGGCAAGGTATGAAATAAGAGAAGTGTAAAAAGTGTAAACCAGTAGAAACAATATGGCTGGACTGTGTCCTCGTCTACCTGCAGTCATCTGACCCTAACAGTCCCCTCCGCATTGCAGGGTGCAGGGAGTCAGGCTGAACCCCCTGTTGGTCTCCCTCATCTTTTCCTTGTGTCTGGCCTGGACGAGACCAAACACCACTCCTGCCAGTGTCAGGCGTCCTGCTGTCCGCCCCCTCATGCGGCCATCTGTTGCAGTGTTGTTCGTCTTACTGCGCATGGTGCTGATGAAATACGTGCGTACTTTCCCCTGATGCTCGCTCACCTGCAATGACAACAGTAGTCGCACACCGAACAGAAATGCAAATCAGGCAGCATGTTGGCTTTTACTTGATCTGTCTGTTGTCTCCCTTCACCAGTAGGTGCCCTTCTTATTTAAGTTGTTCCCTAATGCTAAGTGGGGTTTATTTCTACACTTGTGCTAATGAGTAATTGCCTTTACTTGTGTCAAGGCCTATTTTAAGCTGTCCACTCCTGATCCCCAGCACAGGTGTTTTCACCTTATCTGACTGATCAGACCTTCTCTCAGGCTGAAGTTATAGTAGGTGGAGCTTTAATTTATGGAGTTGACTTTTCCCAACAGAAATTTTGACATGTCAAGGAATTTGGAGGGCAGGGCATAAATTACAGACACTCAAAATAAAATGCTAGTGGGTAAAAATAGGGCACTATCATGAGTAGTAATTTGTGACACAGCCATTGTCATCAAACAACGCTCTACAGTGTGTTATTGTCAGCTGTTGCTGAATTGGTGACCATCACTTGGTCACTTCTTTTCGTTTTGCATCGTGTTCGTGGTCTGCACGTGCCAAAGTAGTTGAGAAAAATATCAGGAGACACCTGTGTGTTTTAAACTGAACATGTTAGTGTTAAATCAAAAAGGCTGGCATGCAAGTGATTGAAATTAAGTGCTGCCACAGCTGGACAACTGTCAGCAAGAATTCTCAACAAGAAAAAGGATGCACTAATGAAAAAGGTAACATTTGCTCCACTATCACAACATATGACCCACATTAATTTTAGGACCTTAAATGAACCGTACTAGGCTTGACTTAACGTCGCACCTCTCCAGCAAAATAAATCCATTCCTCATTTTGCTGTAATACTGTCAATGGTAGTTAAGTGTATAATATAATCATCACTAGCAGCAGGAAGTACAGAAGCAGTCGCCATTTTCTGCTACTCACCCCTTTGACAAATATTTCTCCACGTAGCTCCAGGACAAAGCCCCATTCTGCCAGGATCCTGCGCGTGGCCTCAGGTACCTGGATGCGTCCGCTAACACCTGTGCTGTCCATGCGGCTGGCCAGGTTCACCGTTGACCCCCAGATGTCATACTGCGGCTTGGTGGCACCGATCACACCTGCGACCACCGGCCCATGGGCAATGCCTGTTTGAGTCCAACAAAGAAAATAATTTACTTTAGACAAAAGGATTAGAAAGTACTGGGTGTATGATACTAGGTGTCTTTGAGAATGGCGCATGATCGGCAATAGTTTGTTTATGTGAGTGTGTGTGTGCCAGTCAGCCACTTACCCACACGCAGCTGAAAGTTTTTGGCAGTGTGCCTATTAATCTCTTTCAAGGTCTCCTGCATTGCCAACGCAAACAAAACCAGCTCACTCAGGTGGTTCCATTCATCCATGGACACCTGAGAGAGAGAATGATATAGAAAGTTAGACGGAGAGAGAGGTGGGTAAAGCTGCTGTCAGTGACGGAGGGGCAAAATGTAGCCAAAACAAAAATAATGCTTATGTATAAGAAGATCTCCCACCTCTCTGTCTGGAGCTAAGCCAGAGGCGGCCATGTAGCAGCTCCCGATGGTCTTGATCTTCTCCACGTAGTGGAAGTACGACTCCTCCAACAACTTGTAAGAAGAAACAGATAAAGATTAAGAAATGAATGATGAGATGCAATCCCAAGACCTGGATTGAACGACACCTTCTCTTATTTTTATCATCTGAAGAGGAAGGTAAATACTGTTTCAAATGCTCTGAGTGAGTACCAGAATATATACTGTACACCTACACCGTTTTTACAAATGACCCATTACCCTACAATATAGTGAAATATATGGTTCAATAAATAATCTGAACATATTGTACAAGTCACAGTTTCATTTTCAGTCCTTTACTCACCTCATCGAAGCCAGCAATGATCTCGTTCAGCAGTCGGAGGCAGTCCACTCCTTCATGTTTGATCTCTTTCTGCTCAAAGTACTCATTGAACCCAGCGATGGAGGCAAACATAACACCCACTTCATCATAGGACTGGGAGTACAGCTCCTGAAATGAAAATTGTGTCATACATAGTTGATGTGTCATACATAGTTGATGGGTCTCTTTGTTTGGCTGATATATAAAAAATTTTTTTCAGAAAAACACTTAGTTATCAGGGTCAGAGGTCAGCTGTTGGTCCCAAAAGGCAAGTGACTAAAGTATAGGAAGAGTCATGTGAACTCATTGTCAGAGTCACAGGTCGATTTCTGGGGTGTTTTCGGTACCTCGTCATTCTTGCTCCGGTCCAGGAAATGTCGCGCTACGTGCACAGGCAGGATGTTGTGCAGCAAACACTCGTTGTGTTCCTGCAACTCTCTCATGTCCTCCACTTCCTGTTGGGCCTGCAGACGCCACAGGAAGTCCAGCCTGGCAGTGGCCTCCCACTGGAGAACAAAGGGCAGATTCAGCATCAATCAGAGATCACCTGCCTTTATGCGACACACTCCTTTACCCATCTGCTGAGACAACAGTTATGACTGACTGAAACTGATAGCCAAACTTAAATTTAAAAGTTTACGAGCAAACCAAGCTAAACGGCAGCAGGCTTGAGACAGAGAGTTTAACAATACCTGTCGTCCATTGTAGAAGACAGCAACAATGAACATCATCATGAGAAGGATGGAGATTCCTTTCCTCCTGACATAGTGAGACCTGCACAGAGGTTAATGAAGGGAGGTGGAAAATGTAGACTAATAGAGATTATGTAAAATAAAAAGGGAAAATGTGACTAAAGAGATGTTCAGCACAACAGCAGAGCAGTAGGAAAAGATATTTAGTATACATGTGTTTTGCACTGACCTGTGCAGCATGTCATGTCGTGCGAGTGCGAGGAAGGCCAGGTGGATGAGGTAGGAGTATACAGCCACCGCCAGCAGCAAGACCGCCAACTTGAGCAGAGAGTTTAGACGCAGGAACACGGCACAGGTCACCATGGCGATCACACCACTCAACACAAAAATCTGAAGATACAGTGGAGTAAAGAAGAAGTTAGAGCGAGTGAAGATGGGGACATTTTAATGACATCACTTTCTTGAAGTTAAAAAAAAAAAAAAGAAGAAGCAGACTGGATGAGGTAACTTTTGGTCAAGAAAATGTGACAACATATTATTTAGTATGAAATTAAATGTTTGTGATGTGTTTTTGTGAAATTAGGATGAACAAACAGGAAATCATGTAAAATCTCTTCAGGTAATATGTTGTAAAGTTAAAAACATAGACTACTCTTGTCCTTACCTCAGGGTAGGTGCAGACAGTGAGAGGACGAGAGGCTGTGCCGGTTCTGTCCATCATGTCAGCCTCTACTGTGTTTGTGAGAATACACCATACCTGCACCAAGGCACACAGCACATCAAATATAAATCACATAAAACCTCAAGCAAGCTAAGAAAAGGCTGAAAGACGGAGTATCAGCTGGTGTTTCTGTTAATGACCAGAGCACCTCTACTGCTCTAGGTTGGGCTTCTCTACTCTGTCAGTTACATATTTGGACTGGTGTTCTTGAAAAAAGTTTGCTTGTCATCTGAGGTGTTCTGTAAGTGTCAGCAGGGAGGTGCAACTCTCTCCTTCATACATATGCATTAGAAGGGATCATGTAAATTAGGGGAGGACACATGGTTAAGTGTGATTGACTGCTCTTTCATCTGAATTTAATGTTCATACAGTTTGTGAAAATCTTTTCTGGTGCAGGGCACACATGAATGCACAGCAGTATAAGAAGGAAAGAAAAATGTGGCAGGTAAAAGACAATTTAATAAACCTTTTTATGTATGTAAATCTGGCCCTGCGTTGTTTTTCTCTCACCATGTCAGTAGAGGCCAAGCCAAAGTTGATGATGATGGCAGTGAGGGTAAGGATGTTGCGGGCACTGTTGTTTTCATGCATCCAGCAGCAGAAGTGTTGCAGTGCTGGAGGAGTCCACTTGAACTCTTCAGCCAGGGCCAACAGCAGCAGCAGCATGTAGGCGAGGAGGAAGACTGAAAACTGGAGGATGGCTGGGAACAACCTGCAGAGAAAGAACAAGGGAAGAGGACAAGAGGAAATAATAAGGGTGCGAGTAAAGGCGAAAAAATGTGAATCAGAGGTAGAGTTGGGAACCAAGAGAGAGACTGTGATGCATGTCATTCTTGAATTTACCAGCAGATGGCACCGAAGGGAAAATAAAATCAAATGCTAGCAGTTCAGTAAATTGTAGTATGATCAAACAGCATGCATTTGAAAGCTGATATATTCAGTAAGATGACTGACAACATTTGTTATTGTTCAGTTTCTTTATATACAGATACTCTAGGAGTTTTTGATCGACAATTTATCATTTCTTAAGGCTGCAACCCATTACGTTCCTGCTATCCACTGAAGTCAAAGATGACATTATTTTGAGATTTTGTCACTTGTTGGTATTCAGGGAAAATGTCAGCAACCAACCAGGCAATATCAATGTGAAAATATCATTGACCTTTAATATGTCAACTAAGAATTTACGTTTAAACAAACGGGATATATGAACCCTTCATTTATGTTTTACATTTATTCATTTGGCAGATGCTTTAACTCAGAGCAACTTACAAGGGAGGGACAACACTAAAGCTTCATTCAGGCTTGATAAACCCCTATGCAACTAAACTAAATGCAGCGCTTACAGTGTGAACTTTGACTGGATAGCATTGGTGTTTTCCTACCTGGGTGCAGAGATGAGGGCCTGGGCAGCCATGAGAAAGAGGAGCATGATGAAGGAACAGACCAAGTTGGAGTTGAACATTTCGTCTCTCATCTGGGAGAACTGAACCAACCAAAAGAGAGCAAAGAAACATCTGCATCATTTCAGGTACTGGTACATAAACATCCCTTTTTGTTCATAAAGCACATGACTTCCTTAACCTAACCTTTCCCCTTACCAACACCTTCCTAGCCTGCCCCTATAGCTGCGTACCTTGTCCTCAATGTGTGTGTCCTTGAACACCAGGGTCAGTGGCGTGATGTGCTCCTTGTGCATTCGCTCACTGCTTCGAACCTCTATAGCATGTTTGATGCGTTTGTTGATCTCTTTGGAGGTGGACTGCCAGATGTTGGGAAGCGAACCGTTTGTAAAGGAGGCCAGGATCTAGAGCACAAAGAAAGCATATGAACATTGTCAGATTGATTGGATACATTGGATTTGGATCAAAACCTTAAGACCATGAACCCAATAATATTTTGTATCCCTACACCTACACTGTTCATGTCAGTGACGTTCCCGAAAAGTATCTCAGGGTTCCAAGTTCGATTTGTTTTCTGAACTTTGGGGGGCTCAGTGTGGTCAACATTGTTCCTTTCCTCCTGAGGGCAGATGAGGAAAGTGTCGATGCTGTGTCTCCTTAGAAACTCGTTTCTGTCACGGCCATGACCATCCTCTGTCTTGTAGGTGCCCTGTAGACTGTCCAGAGTCGCCCTCGAGATGTGGATGCGGCTGGAGGAAAGAAAGGAGAGGCAGAATAAATTATTGGTGCTGTACAACGAAATGCTCTCCAATCACAACATGAGAAAATTAATTACTCGGCAGGTACCAGCAGAGACACTAACCCTGGTATTCCCCCGGCCTCCAGCATGTTGGCGATGCCCACGTCCCAGGACCAGACGTCAAACTGCCATTTCTGCAGCCCGAGCACCCCACATAAGACGGATCCTGTGTGGATCCCGATCCTCATGTCCAGGTCAAAGTTTAACTGCTTCCGTACACACCTGGTGTTGGTGAGAAGTCAAGTGACCATGCAATAGAAATATTGTTTGAATGTCTCTTTCTGTGTCAACTTTGACAGTTCTAGTCAGAAATTAGTGGGGTGGGACTCCAGTGAGTTAAAACTCACCGTATAGTGTTGATCATAGCCAGGCCCATCTCAACGCAGTGACGGGCATGGGCTCGCTGTGGCTCAGGGACCCCTGACACACAGTAGTAACAGTCTCCCAGTAACTTTATTCGCAGGCAGTGGTGCTCCTTTCATGAGAGAATATACCAGGGAAATTAGAAGGAGGGTGTCAAAAATGTATTATCCGCTATGTAAAAATATGTAAAAATAAAGAAGTACTCAGGGTTTAACCTCTGCCAGTCGATCAAAGCGTCCAAAGAGCTTATTAAGGGTTCGAACCAGATCCTGTGACGACAAGTTCATGGACAGCAGAGTGAAACCCTTGATGTCTGCAAAAAGGATGCTGCAGAGAGGAGAGACAGAGAAAGAACTGTGAAATAAAGAATTATACTGCATGTCACATTCAAATTGTTCTCGAGTTTCCAGTCAACACATGCACAACTAATTGTAAATCAATGAATTTTCAATTTGAAAAAGGCAACACCTATGATAAACTTTTTTTCTTAAAATCCTCTAATATAACATAATATATATATAAGCCTGGTAAATACTATTATGTGTGTGTAAGTGTGTACCTGACGTCTTTGTACTGGTGGATATAGATCTTGTGAAACTCCTGAGGATTGAGTTCATCTTCCAAAGAGCTCATGTCAGCAATCATCTCCAAGGCAACAAAGCGAGGCAGGATCGACAGCACCAGACGCTCCTGTGTGCCGACATTATCCCAAAGTGACGTGAATGGTTTAACCAGCATAATGCCTATTTACACAAACTTCACGAGACAATTTGAGAGGCATTTATCCTTCCATCTACAAAGGGACAGCAGTCTACAGTGGTCATAATACAGTATCTCTCTATATCTCCAAGTCTAACCTATAGCACAATGTCAGCCCTCATACTACCTGTCTCTGGTTCTCTTGCTCTAGTTTTAGGCGACCCTCAATACAGCGTCGTGTCTCCAGGAACACCTGTCTCTGAACGTGGTCTGTCAGGTAGTGGATGAACAAGCCAGCTGTGTTCATACCCAGGTACAGCAGCCCTTTGGCAAACACCTGCATCCAAGGGAAAATATACATTTATTCACTTTATTTAACTGGGAACATGTGAGCTAAAAGCATATGATTAGAAATAGGGAGTGGGTTCTGCTTTTATACAACTAGGGGGGCATCAAAGGGAAATGTTGCATGTATAGTAGGCCTGTGCACAATATGTGGACATAAGAGGTAAAGCATTTGAAGTTAAGATTATTTCTACAGAGGAATATCACATACAATGTCTCAGTGGGCTTTTACAGTTTATAAACCAACATAAACTCTCTAAGTCCAATAATGGGTTTGAAGTAATGCCAGTAGCAAATCCAATTCATGTATAAACCATGTCTTGATCTGTAGAATCAGCAGGTTCATTTCAAAACAGTGATTGGAAATGGGAAATGCACAGCAGAAGCAGAACTAGGCAAAGAAAAAAGGGGATTTTACATCTTCAGCCAGTATTTTACACAATTTTAAACACTGTGCTATGCAGGCAAATTACTTTATCTGGAAGAGGAATGTAACTCATTTTAGTGGAATCTTAATGTGTGATGAAAAATGTATAGTATGGTTTTACACATGAGTAATATCTTGAAGGACTTTATCCAATAAAGCAGCATTTTTAGTTTGATATTGAGTAATAAAAAGAAATTTCAGACATAACCTTTTGTAATATTGCTCTAGGGGGAGAATGTTATTAAGGTTTAATATATCAGCATTTCCTGACCTTTTTCAAAAGCACTGCATCATTGTAGTAGCGCAATATCTCCACCAGAAGGTGCAGTACTGAGGTTAGGGAGCCGGCGCACATGGCCCACAGCAGAGGTAACGGCAGCAGCGTGTATGTGGCGAACAATGTGAACAAAACGTACCATGACGGGTCCTTTTCTAGTCCATATACCAGTCCTCCCAACACCTGCGTGGTCTGTGACAGCCAGCTAGCTAGGCCAGCATAGTGGAGCCACCGCGGGGACATGGAGTCTTTGCAGGTTAACACCACTAGGCACAATGCTATGGCTAAGACCATGAAAACGCCCGTCAGGCAGCCACGCACAGTGTCCGTGACTGTTTCTGGGGCCAGTGCAAGGTACAGAACCAACACATGTAGCTTGGCCACAGCATCGATTACATTTGTGATAGCTAAAGAGTTGCGTCTTTGGTGAGAGGAGTGTTGCTGGTAGAGTTTCTCCAGGTCACAAGACCTAAAGGTGTGACCCAGGGTGGGTATGTAGACACCACGAATAGTGTGACCCCAGTGCACAAAGAAATCTGCATCGCTGGCATAGTCATTAAAAGAACCTCCAATGCTGCTGCGTGTGCTGGTGGAACTGCGGGCCTGGGTAGGGTGGACTCTGACTGTGGAGGAGCGGCGTTTCGTGACCCCTCGTGAGGCCTTGTTGCGGATTTGTCTGTTGATCTCCTCCATGTAGGTGTCCGTCACAAAGATTTTGCGTGCTGGTTCCACACCAACCTGTCATCATGCAACAGAAAAATAGATGTGCTTACTGTAAAAGACACTGTTCGTGTTCTTTGCTAGGAATGGTATGATGCCAAACATCCATACTATTCACTTAAAAAGTGACCACTTTAATGGTACAGTAATGACTTTATGATGGAAAGCAAACGTATATGTGGTAAACAGTTCTTCATAATCATCATTGACTTGTGTTTTTGGACACTGATCTAAGACCCTTTAAAGGGTTGCTTCACCAGAATTACAAAAATCATACATTGTTTTCTCACTTCCCCAAGTTTGACCCATGCAGATAGTTTTAGTTTTACTGATATTTATACCTATTTATCTGTTTGATTTTGGACACCACCATTTTGCAGTTGAAGCGAATAGAATTTCAATTGTGGTGGTCACAGCATTAACAAATTTTATTTGCAAATGTGTGAAAACCAAAATCCCAAACTATCTGTAAGGTACCCTGGAAGTGACAAATTACTTTTTTTGTTATTTGTGTCTAGTGACCCTTTACTTTCAGGTTACATCTAATTACCACATTTCATTACTGCATGGATAGTCTAGACTGCTTTAGCCCAATAACTAATGTTCATGCTGTCCATGCAGTCATACCAATCATGAGTTTCAGTTTAGCAAAATTTTCCTAGGTTTGTGTAACATGAGTCACAGGTTCAGTGGATACCATGTCTGTTTTAGTACGTATCGTCCTTATAATCTTGTACAGGAATATGTACAAAACAATAGAAAACAAAACAGCACAAACAACAGTTCCATCTGGATGCAACAAATCCACTGATGTCTGTGGGATGGCCAGTCACCTGGGCGCTGAGCTCCTGCTGGATCATGATGTGTTTTACAGCATTCTGCCACAGCATCTTTTTCCGTCGCAGCCCAGGGGACAGAGTCGCAGTCAGGCAGGGCGGCTCACGTAGCTCCATAGGGGAGACCTGTGTCGTCTCAGCAAAGGTCACCATAGTGACGACCTCAGCTGATCCTAGATGCTTGTCCCAGATTAGGAGGAGGCGGCTGCCTACAGTGCAGGAAGTGAAAGAGCAGAAAAAGGTAGTGGTGTCAGTGAAATTTAGATCTGAAAAGGGTGCTTTTAATGACATACAGAATCTTAAATGAGCTTGACCTCTCATATCTGCTTGATCTCCTTAAACTTTATATTCCATCCCATACTCTTCACCCTCAGAATACAGGGTTCCTGTCTGTCTTCAGAGCCTTTTCCTATCAGGTCCCCTTCCTCTGGAACAACCTTCCTGCTGACATCAGGTGATATAACTCTGTTGAGGCCTTCAAATCCAAACTTAAAACTCATCTTTACGCCTTAACTTTCAGCTGGCACCTCATTCTTTTATTATTTCAGGCTGTGTATCTGTTACCATTCTGCCACCAAAGGGTCGGCCTCAGTCTCAGTATCAGTAAAACCAGTAAAAAATCTGTAAAACCCAACATAAAAAGTAGGTTATAGTGTATGTTGTTCTGTTGACATGATTATTGTAAACTTTCTTCTTCTCTTTTGTACTGCTCTCTCTCTCTCTCTCTCTCTCTTTCTTTCAACCCAACCAGTCGAGGCAGATGGCTGCCCATCATGTGCCTGCCTCTGATCAGGTTCTTGTCACTGTCGCCAAGTGCTTTATGTTTTATACATTGGACCAGCATATGAGTCCAAATAAATATGGTTACACCTTCCAACAAAACTGTATCTCTTAAGCTTACAATCTTTTAAAAATGGTGATGTATGTGCACAGAGCTGACAATGCTACACACATTCAGCATGTTGAAAAGAGCCACTTGCTAGGCTTCACGTGTTGGCACAGTGTGTGTGAGAAGAAAGGAAGCTTTTCAACGAATTATCTGGTGGCCAGATTTAGTCCTGAGCTGGTTAATGCCTAGAGTTAAACTCCTCCAGGTCCTTCTGGCTCTAGATGCTTCAGTCCCACCCACTCACTCAGTCCACTGTCAGCTGTCTGATTCTCATCAAGATCGTGTATCCACACAGCACAGACTGAATATGATAGAACGATTCATATTAAAAGATTCTGCGCTTTTAATTAGACCGGCCACTATGGCAGATGAAAAATATTTATCCTGTGAGTTTATGGTATATTATGGCAACATCTGTATTGACTTTTTAATCACACAGCGAGCATTAGTTTCTCTGCTGTGGAAGGATCACTTGTTATTCAACTGTGCCAGGCTTGCTACCAGTTATAACACTCAAAAATAGAATACAGACTTATTTATTGCATTTTAATACAAGCATACCATATGTACTTACTGTGTGAAAAAAAGAAAATAAATTGAAGATATAAAACTGACCTGTATTGTTTTACATATTGTGTACCCACTCCTCATGTCCAGCTTTTGCCATAGGACATATTCAACCAGTTCGTCATACTCCATTTTTGCTGATTCTGTTGCACAGGAATTATTCATGAATCTGAAAATGACGCTATAATCCATAAATGGGAAAATGAAAGTAGTAGTCCCCGCTGTTAAGCAGAATCCAAAACTGATGAGGAGAAGGTCCAGCCAAGGTGTGTGGAGTCCTTCTGGCAGGGTTGTAGGCCACCACCTGGACTGTTTTGAAATGAAGACAACAACTGCCACAAATCAGACCTGCAGGAGTGAGGAGTGCAAAGAGGATTAGTTAGTCAGCAGCCACTCTCACTGACCTGCAAAGCTGAGGTCATTGGCGCCAAGTTAAATGCAGTGCTCTCACCCTCTGGCCAAGTCAACCAAACCTTTTAAAAGCAGGGTTGACACTTGAATTAAATAGCATTATGAGCAGTCTCTTTTCATATGCTCTCTCTTTCATCCAATATACATTTTCTTTTTTTTCATTCACTCTAATCCCATTCTATTGTCATTATAAAAATAAATACAGAAGAAGTGCTTGCTCTGCATGGCCTTCATGCTCCTGGTTATGTGAGTGTTTATCTGCAATTAGGGACACAGGGGTGACAAGTTTCTTTCAGGCTGTGTACACCGAAAAATGTTACCTAAAAGGCCTACAAATCCAGGCTGCCTGTGAGAGCACAGAAGCTGAATCCTCCCCCACCTGGTAACAGCACCCTGAGGTGATTCAACAGCAAACAGACCCCAGTGAAATTGCCTTTACTTTGAGTCCTGTGATTCTAAGATGGCTTACAGGGCTATTACACATCTATCTGACCAACAATAACTGTTGATTCCTTCCTGAAAAATAAATGCATTTTTTTATGTTTTACTGTGTTTCATACAACTGGAAGATACTGTGTGAGCTTTTGGATTCAGAACCACAAGTGGCATTTTAATCTGATGAAGGCAACTTAAATTATTGCACCTGAGGGATAGGTTCACTGATTTTCAATTCAAATGTTATTTTCCATAAATTCAAACACATGCATAACACAACTATAGTCCAATGGGGCAATCATTTCTCTCTATGTTCTAGCAATAAAAAGAGGGTCACAAACTAGGCTTTCAGTTTTCTTTTACTAATATTACTTCACTGAGCTGCAGAAGAAAACATTTAATACATACACACTCAGTCTAAAAAAAATTTCAATGCAGCAACTTTTTTTCCCTTCTCTGTGAAGAAAATTTGTCAAGGCTAGACATTTTTACGTGAAGACAGCCTGAAAGATCCAGTGACTGGCTGACTGATTAATTGACTGAAAGGTTAGCATAGATCTATAGGTTCTTCTTATTCACTTGAAAACAGTGATACAGCGATACAATTCTTTGTATCCATATTGTGTCTTTATTTTGTGTGGTTGTATTAGGAATGTCAGGCTGGTTAATGTTATGCAAAGCAAAGGTTATTCTATAAGCAGTTTACATAAGTGCCCTGATAAGTTAGAAGCTTTGTTAAATATTATTGTATTGTAATTTATTAGCATGATGTGCCATACAATTGTCTTGACATTTGCTGGCACACTGAGATGCCTGTTATTCTAACTTAAATTATTCATCACAATATGAGCTTTTTGTTAAGAATTTGCACATTAATAGATAATACATTTTTATTTGCTGTTTTAAACATGAAATATGCACAACATCAAGATGAATTGTACAGTGCATCAACAGGTTAAAGTAACAGGAGAAGGAATTACACAGACCAACACAAAAACAGCGAGAACAAAAGGTGTAGTGAAGCAGACCTCAGAATTGATGATTACTTATTGGGTTGACAGCATGAGCAGGCCTGTGGTACCTATGGTTGTAAGCTGGTTAAAGTTTTTGAGTCTTGCTTTGCTAATTGTGTCCAGGCAACGCACAAAGCCCCTTAGACTGATCTAATGAGTTCCCATCTGTCCCATCGACTGCATAGCTCAGACCTTTCTTGCTGATGACTGGACGTCTAAAAATAGCCGCCAGGTCTAAGGCAATTAGTTCTACTATAACTGCTACCACATCAGCATAGCTCACTGGCACTTGTCAAGCATGCAACAAAGCTCCTTTGAATATGTTTAATCAGCTGTCACTGTTACTAGTGACAATAAAGGAGAATGAATAAATCAGGAAGAGAATTACATGAGTGTTCATTAATCTGTAATTTTATTTAGTGACTAAATTTGGAGTGCCTGTGAACTTGTGTCCACCTGAAGGAAGAGTTGGGATGGTTTAGTCCACTCAGGGCAAAACCCCAGGAGCTAATTAGTATTAAGGTTAACTGCTTTGGCTGTCTACTAATCAGCTGATTCTCATATGTACTTGAGCCAAATCAGCAACAAAACTGACCCTACAGCCTACATGCTTGCCAAACATTTCACTTGTGCCGGACACAGAGATCCATTTGTCGGTCTGTGTGTATCACAAATGCTCTGTGTAAGCATTGGTGTGTGGCGTAAGACTATAGTTGGACTGTGAGTGCACACTGGCTTTTGTTGGCTGTTGCACAAAGTTCTTCAAAGTGACAACATGTACAGGTCACTTTGGGTAAAGTAGAAAAAAAGACAAAGAAGTAGAAAAAGTAGAAACAGTTTTGAAACACTTTCATCATGTCACTCTGCTATTTCTCACCAACGAAAACAATATGTTGCATCAAAAAAAGTACAAATTTTCAACTAACCATTGAAAGACTATAAGATATTGGACTTCTGTGTACAGTCCCTCCATATGGCCATATAGCAGATTGATTGCAGTACTTGGCCAAAAGGTCGTTTCTCTCCTGCAGCAATAAATGCTTCTTTTGAAGGTGAAAACTGGCTTTAATATTATGACATCTTCAATATAGTATCTCAATAGGATTTTGACAGTGCTCTTAGCCTGACTGTCAAGAAATATTAATACCAATCACATCACACAGAGACCCTGGCTTGGGGGCACCCAGACTCTGTAGACCTGAGCCCAGTTGGCCTGTTCAGTAAACCATCCATGAAACGACCCTTACTTGGCAGCCTTCATGAGGTTCACATTTCTACGCTTGCACTATATACAGCTACTTGCGGTTCCAAGTTTATATTGAGATGACAAGATGAGCTTTATCTTAGGCATCATTAGCTCAGCATAGCTCTCCTACTGTAGGTGGTGCTATCCCATTCAAAAAGGGTCACGCACTGTTTTCTGAACAGTTACAGACATGCTGGCAGCATTAGACACTGGAGGACAACAATACTGCAACATAAAAGACTAATGGGGGTCATGGTTTAGTGGGGTTAAGAGACCCTGGGAAGTAAATGCCTTAGTGTGCAAAGTGATCCACTGAGAAGCACAAAGTTTAGTCTTAAAAAAAGGTGGTAGGTAATGTGACACATCATGTCCACCAATTATGATGTACTGTCCTTCAAAATGCTCAGATTTAGGTTATGTTAAATTTACAATGAAACAGTTTTGAGGGAAGATAATAATCTCTAGAATTTACAGACTTTATGTCTTAAGAAAAAATTTAAGTTATATTCCTTCTGACTCACTGCTGTCACCAGCTGGAAAAAAGGATGTCCCTTCCTCATCTATAGAACTATACAGTCTACAGAGTGCATATTTGTTTTTATTGTGGATACCCTCTATTGTGGCCTAATAATCATAGTGAATTGGCATTTAGTTTTAGGTATCAATTTTCATTCATTCTTGAATCACTGAACAAACTGGAGATGCTGGTAGAGGTCTGCATAGTTATCTCTGTTTCCCTTTCTGCAAAAATAGGACATAGGAACTGGGTTTATATGAATTGAGAGGAAATTGCAGTCTTTCAATAAATCAGATTTTGCATCTGCTGATTAATGGGAAAGCATGTCTTCAAGTGGAGTTAGACAGGGAGTGGAAAAGTGGTGATGTTACTCCTGTGAAAGCAATATAATATATAATAATATAACAATTAACAATGCTTTGGAAACATCATTATGAAATGGAAATTGGTGGCTAATGTATATCACATAAATGTACATATTACTATCAATGTTTTTCAGACTTTCACAACCACAATTGCTGTATTTCAGCTCAGCTGTAATGAGGTGAGTACCTACTTAAGAGTTACAGAACCCACATGGTATCATAGCAACATTAAAAAAATACATTATCATAATTCACTCTACTCGCTGTAATATTACAACATTTAATTTGTCAAACATCTTACCTACCAGTTACGTTTATCTGATATTTTGTTTATCTATTCAATATTTATCAAGTAAACAAAATGTAAAGACAGAAAACCAGCACTGACGGTGTGTGTGTGTGCGTGCGTGCGTGCGTGTGTGTGCTTGTCTGGTCTGGTCTGTATGCGTTCAAACATGACTAAAGCTAACTGTCCAGTAAGCTGTCATACATTTACAGCTAGCCAGTAACAGCTGGGAGGTGGAGGAATTGTAACTAAATGTGTGGTGTCCTGGTATAGCTGAAGTTTAGTAAAGGTGGCCGAGGTTCACTGCCCGTATGCCAGACATTTTAAGGATTTTCATTTTGTTCATTTCATGGTAAGTAAAGGGTGCTGACAGTGATTATCGTTGTTCAGATAAGCGTAGCCAGGAGCTAAGCAAGTCAAGCAGTTAGCTACCGTTAGAACATTAGTAGCATAGACGAATGATAGCTTAACGCCACGATGTCTACATTTCAATAATATCGGTTAGCCTAGTGTCATTTGGTCAAGCGTAAGTTTAAGTCTAAACCTCGTCGAAATCAAGAAAAACTCTTATCATGAGAGAACAAAGTTATATGAAAACCTGTGACGGTTAGCATTGCTAATTTACTGACAGCTGTGATAATGTGATAAGATGATAAATATAAACATTCGCTTGTCACTGGCCTGACAAACATTAACGTTGGTATTTTCCCAATTGTGAAAGGTTCAAACATGTTCCATAGTAATAGCAATACTTGTTAGCACAACAGCTAACTTGGGCATACTAACTTCCACAGGCCAAAGACAATCCAGCGGTTTTCCTGATTTTCGAAGCGCCAGTGGAAACTCAGTTCTGGGCCAAAGTGCCGCCCATCTCCCTGCCACTGTGAGCCTGGAAGAGCAACGCCGCCTTGTGACTAGCATCCAACATGACAGGTGAGTAACACCCAACTATCATACACCTTCTGCAGCACTGCTTGTTGACGTAATAATAACCCCCCAAAAGTTGAATGTGGGGCAGTGTAGAAAACTTGCTCAGCTGAATGCAGTATAGCTAGTTATATGAACTGCCTAATCAAAGCCACAATTAATCAGTGCTGACGGAAATTATTTTGTGAGAGAAACTTTGCATGAGTGTCCCAGGTGTGTATGTACAGTACATGTATGTCATGTGTCTGTTGTGCAGCCAAGTGTGTGAATTTGCAAATAAATCACTCACCAGACATTTTGCCAGTGCTGGTATCCACTGATGGCTACATTCCTTGAACCTCAAGCCCACTGACTGAATTGCTGTCCCACGGTTCCCCTCTTTCCCTGCTTCTCTCCACCCTCCTATCTGTGTCTCCCTGTGTCTCTCGCCCAGAGAGAGACTTCTGGTGGATAGTGAGGCCCATTGTGTCAGTGAGATGTTTATTAATGAGAGAGGCGCACACAGAGAGCAGAGCTGCTATTGAAGGACTAATCGCTAATCTCTTTCATTAATACGGTCAACCTGCCGATGTTCTAACGAAATTACTAAGAAGCCTCAAGACAGGGACATACAAGTTGGTTTTCAGCAGGGACTCCTACTGAATTTGTGAGTCTGTTCTGGTATCAACTTTACACAGAAGTTTGAGCTGGCTGTTCCGTTGAAGCTTCACTGAGGACGAGTGTATGCATATGTGTGCATGTGTGTATTGTTTTATTGCATTGAAGCTGGGCAGTTGCGGGTGCATGTGAGTACAGTTTTGCATTTAGCTCATCTGTCAAGCAGTTATGTTACTGAAGGTGGTTGGTTTTGTGAGTATTGATAGATAAGGGCTTTTTTTTTAAAGAATTACAGCTGAATGATTAGAGATTTTTAGTCTTTAGCTTGCAGTGTTGCATGTCCATTTTTGGCTTTGGTTAGGAGTTTTTTGTGCCTGTGAAAGGAGTAGTGTGTCTCTGAGTGTGTGTGTGTGTGTGCCTGTGAGCTGTTGTGTGTTTGTTTGCCTGCCATGCCCTTGCCTGCGCCTGATGTCCCGGCCTCTCAGAGGCTGGCACTGGACTGTCGTACCCTTCTGGACCATCGCGTTGGCAAGGGTAAGTGATAACACCAGCTCCTCTGTTCTCTCTCTGGCTTCTCTGTTTCTAAGTCATAAGAACAGAGGATTTTCAAAAGTTGCTTTCCTACATATGGTTCCATGATATCTGACACAAATTTGTAATGCTGCAAATGGAAACTACTATTTGGGTTCTGATATGCTGTGAACTGCCTCCTGTCTTGTTTTAAGTTGGAGCTGACTGACCTTATTTAATAGTTTGTTGAGGATACTTGCACTGGACCATTGGAGTAGACAACCATTGAAAGAAACACTGGCTGTGTTCGGTATTTAGCACAGGTTGCTGTTGATCAGTCTAATTAAAGGGAAGTCTCGTTTATTTTTAGTCTGGGTCATATTTAATTGCTTTCAGCCTTAATCTTGACTGATTCATAAAATCTTACATTGATAAAATGTTCTCTGTGGCATGTAGTGTGGCTCTACAGGGAATGCTGGCATGCAAGAACAAGGAAAACAAAGATTGATTTTGCATGATACCAATTATTTAAGCAAAGATACCCTGTAATTCAACCCAAGTGAAAAAAAACAAAACAAATTAACAGTAAGTGTAAAGATAAATTTCTCCTGACCAAGTTTCTGGTCAGTAATATCTTAACTATGAGCCTGATCCAAGCTGCATTAAAATGCAGTAGACGATAGTGTCATTTCCCATAAATGGGAAAGTGGTCTCAGACTTTTGGACCCCACTGTATGTCTGAAGCTGTTTTTATTAGTCGCCCAAGTGAGAAGAATTCATCACCATCTTTAATTCACTGAAGCAGTCCTGATGTAGGTGTAACCCACTCTCTTCTTGTTGAGTCATTAACAACTGAAAACTTCTGGTAATTGCGAAATCAAGCTTTATTAAGGCTCTTAGTTTATGCTGGTACTATCGTGAATGTTTCCAATAAGACGATTGTTATGCTGATGGTCAAAATTCATGCCATATTGTTGATAAACTAAAATTAACTAAAAAGGTTGAGGAGACATAAAATCCATTTAAAGCACTTGGGGGTTTCTGGTGTTATTGCAAATGCATGCATTACAGCCAATTATATGAACATCATACCAGGTTTTATCTTTGTCATAGTTATGGCTGTTGGATAATGTAGATAACTGCATTAATTGATTTGACAGTTCTGCGGTTGGTGCATTCATTGTTGTATAGGTGAGAAGTACTGCCATCCGAGACGTGAGCCAGCTGCTTGGCTGTTTATAGAAAAAATTAAACCTGTAAGAAAGTGAGTAGACACTGACTTACTTGAAAAGGATAGTATTTCACAGTTTGTAGTCGTACAGCTTTTTAAAAAAATGCAACCACCAGTAAACAGGTTTATATAATCACACATTTCTGCAATTTTTTGGTAACTGATTAAAAACTGAATAATGAATAAAAACTGGTGTATTTGTGGTTTCTACCTGCCACTGTGGCTGATGGGTTAAAAGTTTATTTGTAATCCTGACAAAATGAAGAAAGAACAAGAGCCAGACATTTTGATGGCAGCCTAGAAAATGGATGGAAATGTAGCAGAAAGTTGCATAAGCATAGAAGGAAAAACTGAAAGTAAGTAAAACAGGAGGCATAGGAAGATTAATGATAGAGAGGAGGGAAAAAGAGTGATGCTGGCAGGGGGTGGAGAGAGGGAGAAAGGAGATTGCGTGGGTGGGAGGTCTTCTCCCTTTCTATCCCTCTAGTGCACATTTCTCTCTTATTCTCTTTTCCCTCCTCTTTCAGTTTCTTTTTCTGCAACTGAGAGAAATGATTAGAAGTGAGGTGGGCGTGTTTGTATGTGCGCCTGCATGTGAAATCTGCACTACCCCCTTGAGAAGGAGCGCTGTTGCAAGACAAACAGGAAAATCCAAGGTCATCACGGCACGCGTCTCTCTGACGTTGCCTTTCAGCCCCCTTTTGTGCGCGCGTGTATACGCCTGTGTGTGTTTGTGTGTCTGTGTCTGTGTGTGTCTGTGTCTGTGTGTGTGTGTGTGTGTGTGTGTGTGTGTGTGTGTGTGTGTGTGTGTGTCTGTGTCTGCTCGGCAGGGAGAGTGTGTGTAATTCATTGCATCGAGCCAGGCTCTGCACCAATCACGGTGCGCATTCATATGCCTTTGAGCTCCAAGCACACGTGCAGGCATTTATCCCAGAGTGAGCAGTGTGTGTGTGCCTCTTGGCACAACAGTGTGTCTGTAAGAGCGACCGAAGCTGCATTAAGGAAATAGGCTTCTGCAGTGAGAAACTCCAACATCACGATTGATGTACGGTAAGAATAGTCTTCCGTTCTGTATTTGGGTGGTTGATCTTGGCTGTGCAAGCATGTGAGTAATGTGAAGCATCCAGCGTTCAGCCAGTTTTCCTACATTCTACAAACATGCTTCCTCCTAGCTTTCTTATGATAGACTGCAGTGTAACCTCTCCTAAAAGCACACTATGGGAACTTGGTCTCGTATGAGGATACTAAAATACAGTATTAGCTTATTTATTTATTTTCAGCTTACAAGGAGACAACGCTTTCAAGATGTTTATTTTCAGTAATTCACGATTTTTACTCCCATTATTTTTTTCTGTTATATTTGAAGTGGTAATGTTTGGTTCTCTGCACTTATAGCATAGTCAGCTAACTGTTGTTGTCTGTGTGATATGTTGTTGAGCTTACAGTATAGATGTTTCATTTTCTTGCTAATTTTCTTTCTTGCTTTATAGAAAAGCGGCATGCGTGCTGTTAAAAGTTAACGCTTGGGACACTCTTCTGTCAGATCATCAGATTATCTGCTTGGTGAAATGTTATCGCTTACTGTCGCTCTAGTGTTACTGGGACATGTTGATATATGGTTCATTGATTAGCGCTAATTAAAAATGTAGGCAGCTTTGCTTTGAGTTTGCAGACTATTGATGGACAAAGGCTTTGGTTCGTTGGCTAATGAATTGCCAACACAGACACTGCACACTGGAAGATCAAGCTCAGTTTGGCATTACTGTGCGCTGCACTGGTGCGCTACTGTATGGAAATGGGGCTCTGGGCTTGAGACCCTCATAGCCCAGTTTCAGTGCCTGTTTGACTGTGATTCATAGTGTGTCGGATTGGTCTTGTGTCACAAGGATTTGTTGGCAGCTGGCTCTATACATCAGAGTGCTATACACCAGCCATGTTTGCTGCCAGCCAAACTGGATCGAATGTATGCTTTGAATTTTTGACTCAGTATACATGGATTGATGGTTGAAAAAAAATCCATATCCTGTACATATGGCTCTGCAAAGTATGTGCACAATGTGTATGCATGACAATAGCCCCAAAGATATGTTCTAGGAGGATAAGGCACATCGTGACAGAGAGAAGGGGGGTAAAAATGACAACTATTCACATTTCTCCCTAATACTATCAGCCTCTTCTCCATGATGCTTACCTTCCCTCCTCATCTGCTGTACAGCTCTCCCAAACTCACTGAGCGACAGCTTGTGTGCATATTAGTTGGCTGTTGAATCAGCCTCACTCATTATTTGTTATTTGCTTACACTCTCCTCACCTCTTGTCTTGTACTCTCTGTGTGTTTATAGATTCTGTTGTGTGCTTGCATTTCACCATGTGAATTCACTGTTTAAAGATGTTTTGTCCCTCCTTGTTTGCTGATGTAAAAATAGCATGACTTGGTCTGTCTCCCCCCTCCTGCTTATGTAATAACGCCCCTGAAGGGCAACATGCTTTGTAACCATTGTGAGAAGTGTCATGTATTTTGCACAGGTATACGTATGCAGCCTATAACAGATTACTGCACGATTACAAAAAGTGTATGCTGTTTGCTTGAGTATGTTTGTCTGTGTGCTTTTGAATGTGGCCTGTAAAACCAGTGCATGACCCCAGTTGGAGGTGAGGTCTGAACGTGTATTGACAGTTGCGTCTCCCCATTTCTCTGTCTCTCTCTGTCTGTCACACACACACACACACATACAGACAAAATATGTTTAATACTCTTGCAGGGCATCAGGACTATATTTACGCCGTCTTGTCAGCCACGTGACTTTGGGTACAACAGAGCAACTTTGGGACAGCAGATGCAGATATGACCCTACAAGATGTGATGGACTACTTGTCTTACTCCTACCTTCTGTGTGTGTGTGTGTGTGTGTGTGTGTGTGTGTGTGTGTGTAATTCGTTTAACTATTGTAGTCTTGTAGATAAATTCCCTTGTTTCAGATGTCAGTGCACCTTCATCTTGTGGTGAGATTGAACCTCTTGATTTGTGTTGATTGTTGATATGTGTGACAGTGCAGTAGTCCTGTTAACACTTGACACTGTCTGTGTACCTGTGTGGAGGATTTTTTAAATATTATCTGGCACAAACATGTCTTTCAGAGCTATCTATTTTTTGTTTGCCTCTATTTTTCTCACTTCAGAATGCTGTGTTTTCTCTCCTCTCTCTATCTCTCTCTCACCCTAATGTGGAAATGTTAAGCTGACATCCTGGGGGAAATGGAGTTTGTAATCTGTTAATGTACCAACCCATTGTTACTGGGATAAAAATAGCATGGTGATTGGCTGGGTCCTTGCTGTGGTGATTTGAGGGGTGGAGACCCCTCGCATGTGTATACATATGCATACTTAAATTCATCCTGCATAGATATGTATCTTAACATCCAGTCAGTGAAACAAGTAGATATCACACAACCAGTGTTCCCCAACTTTGGCACAGCAGGTTGCAGAGATGTCCTCCTCTTAATTATCTTGTTCTGTCTACCAACAACCAACAATTAATTGTTCTGCACTTTCATTCTCCTCAAAGTGTGTGTGAGCATGTTTGTGTTTGGGTTCATGTGTGAGTGTGTATGGAAGCGCGGAGGAGCTCGGTGTCCAGCCCCTAAATGTGTTGTCAGTTTGCCATGCAGAGTGGGTGGATGTCGTGAGATCCCCTGCTATGTGTGCTTTTCACCGCTGTCTTCCAAATTCCTGTCCACCCACCTTGTTGCTCTCTCTTAGCTTTTTCTACACTAACCTAACATTACCAACACAATTACAGAAACCAGAACTCTGCTTATTTTTTTTAACACAAACTGACTGAGGCATGCTGGAAGCAGAAAATGTGAATTAATACCGTGTTACAGTGACCAGTGGGTGTGACATGCTACCTCAACCCACCTTCAAACACTGACTGTTTCTTGAGAGAGAGTGCTTTTCTGCTATGAGCTGAATTGGCTTTTGTCGCAAAGAAATCCAATCGTTCAGATGTGTTGTGAAGTTGTTTTACCTGCTGGCAATCCATGACAGCAAATTTAATGTCAAAAATGAAAAAATGTAGGACATTACCTATGACAATAACTTGCTTATAACTAATTTTAGTGGATGTGCACATGCATGCAGTGCACCACAGGAGTATGAAATAATATCTAAATTGCTACATCCCAGGAGCTGTTAAAATTATCAAGGATATTTTGGACCAATAGCATTACAAAAACTTTCCCTGTGTTATCCCTCTGCTCCTCTTGAAAATATCTTTCCTGTACTGCTGACAGAGAGGACAGGACAGATTTGTACTGGACAGAGAAGATGCAATAAGTAGCACTAATCTGTGAGTCATAGTCAATCCACCTCCCCCATCACACTTCCATCTCCGTCTCCATCTTTTCCTCTTTCCCTGTTTGTGTCTCTGTCACTCTTTCTTTGTCCACCATCCTTTCCTCTCTACACTTGGGACCTGCTACATTTTCATTAATTCAGTGGTGACTCCTATACTCAGGCCTTGGGCCAGTACAGCGAGGGTGAATGAAGGGGATAGAGGGAGGTTGGGTGGGTGCAGGAAGAAGGGAGGAGGGGGAGGAGGGAGGGAGCAGTGCAGAGGCCTCATTAGTGTTTGAAGTGATGGAGGAGAGAGGAGCACTGCTATGAATAGACACGCAGCTTTCAGAGATAAGCCTGGGCACCAGCAGTGCTCCTGCTGTGGAGTTCAGCAGAACTTTTAGAGAGCAGACAGAAGCCTTGGAACAGAGGGGCCTATAAGTAGTTAAGACTGTAAAGATGCCGTTTACTCTATTAAAAGGGTTTTCAAGGACATCCTGGCTGCACTGACTCCCCTCCTCCTAGGTGTAGGTCACTGATAACATAGCACAAGGCTAGGGAATGTAGGATACATAGCCCAGAAGGAGAATTTTTATTGCTTTCGGAGCCTCGTGTTTTTTGGTTTAGAGGATGGTCTCCATACTTACAGTACTCAAACGCCCAACTAATACTTGGTGAAGTCCACATACCCCTGTATTTGAAATAATTACCTATGTATGACAAAGGACGAAATGTTCTTTTCACAGCACTCCTTATTACAGATTTGAAAATTTGGGGGTGAATCAAGCAAAAATATTAAACTTGTTAAGTATGGAATTCCTCATTTAAATCATGCTTTATTAAACTCTGTTTCCCTCAATAGACTGGTATTGACATTCAAGCAGTGTATAATATAGAACTGAAACAATTGGTTGATAAATCGATAAGTCGTTCAGCAAAAAATGAATCATTGATTTATCGTTAAAGCCATTTTTAAGCATTAATGCCAAAAGAATTGGGGTGGGTATTTGCATCTATCTTTATAGTGTTGGTCAACAACACAACAAAGAATTCAAAGACATTAGCTCAGAAGATTTTTATTTTGACATTTTATAGATTTAATGATTTAGCAAATGTAATTTTAACAAATGTCAAATTAGTCAATAATGAAAAATAATTGTTAGTTGCAGCCCTAATAAAATGATTTGTGTTAGTTTTTTGAACTGCAAGTTGCTGGAAATGTGTGTGTGTGTGTGTGTGTGTGGTTGTTCCTCAGGTTTCAAATGTGCCGTGTTTTTGTTTTTTATTTATTATAGTTCTGTATCACTGGGAAATCAACTATATTGCACCGGAAACTTGGTTGTTGCTTGTCTTGCACAGTGGTGTTATAGCAGAGCTCAGCCTGTCTATGCACATTGGTGAGTCAGGCTGCTGATTGCCTCCATCATTTGTGTGAAATGTGCACTACTGGTCAGTATTATACTGAGAATATAATCTTGTGTTATATGTCAAAAAGAAAAAATTACAAGTTGACAGCTGGTTTGAATAATCTAGTCTCTGTAGGAGGCCGAGTGTCTCATAGTGTGAACAGTGCGTCTATCACAAGGCACAAGACTGCTGGTTGGTGAAAGGATTCTTATACATTTCATGTCATGCATTAAAAAGATTAAATATCTTGTCTTGGTGGCATGAGCCATGGGAGAATATACTGTGCATTGGATACAGTGTATTGTGAGATAGAGTTGGCTGGTAGTCTTGTTAATGTCTGGTCAGTATGCTCTGAGTGAAGTTTTAGTGCCACGTCAGTGAATAAGGCTTCAATCTGTGTAAGAGCAAACTAAAATAATGAATAATGAAACATTTTTCTTTGGGAGAATAGAAGGAAGGAAAGTGACGTTGGGATTGAGAGAGGAAGGAAGGACGGGAGAAAAGCTTTTTTTCCCCAGATTGTTTTGCTTTAGTCTATTGAAAAATAAATAAATTTGTCCTGTCTCTGTTTGAAGTGTCAGGCTCATGTCATTCATTAAACCCAACTACACTGCTAACGGCAAAATGACCCACTTTTTTCATTATCGTTTGTCACACCTAAACTCACATGTTCTTGTTTGATGAATGCAGGAATAAATCTTATTTAGAACCGTGTGAAGGGTTAAGAGATTCATTTGTTCTTTTTATTTTTAGGCTATCGCTTTTTTCTTCGTTCTCCCAGGGTCCCCTTATGACTCACCACTGCTGAATTCCCTCAGCCAATCAGAATCCAGCTCTTGCTGGCTGCCTAGCTTGCTTTCTCCTTAATGTAAAGTCAGAAAAATCACTCTTCACTGTGTTGCACTTTTTCTCTCCAAGGCTGTCTTGGTTGCTCTGAGAGAAAAAGAGAGATAGTTTATGTCTGTGCCTTTGTGTTTATGTGTCTATTATCATCTGAGTGGCATTGTTGTGACTGTAATTGTCTTGTGACCACATTCTTTCCATATCTGGCCTTCCTCAAATGTCTTTTCACAAGATTACCTTCACTTAGCATGGGTTTTTGTGGGGAGATAAAGGCTGTTATTGTACAACAGTTAAGGAACAAACTGTGGAGGTGCTGACTAAGCTTCTGTTTCCCAGAAGCTCCATAAACATGAACATATCTTCATGTTTTTAATCTTGGACTCAGTAGTTTGAATGATGGCATCATGCCAGTACTAATAATGGTGGTCAACATTTGGCAGCTCTGTTCTTACAGGGTTATTTGACTATGAAGTTTTGTGGAAGCTTGCAATGGTTTTTGTCTTGATAGAATTAAAGTGATGGGTAGAGTTCTTTCAGTGCAGTCTGTGTTGTCTTTCTGTATTCAGCAGCTGCCTAGCAAATTCTTTGCTTCTCTACACTTTGGCTGATCATTTTTACCTGTCACAGCAGGCTAGACACAGCTGCACCTCATAAAATGAATGATGTGCACATTTATATCAAGTGTACCACTTGAATAAGGCCTTAAAGATAATAGTGACAAGAATACTGTTAATTTCAACTTGTTAGCATTCCCATTATTATTTTATTAGCTACAGCTGTTTTCCCTGCTGACAAGTCGGTTTAACAATTTATGATCTTTTGGTTATTCATTTTCTACTACTGCCTCTGTGTACATACACTATGTTGTGATGCAAAGTCATTATTTTTCACTGTCTTAGAAGTTTAGCAGCAATAAGCAGTTTTAGTCCTACTTACAGTATGGAGTGTTTCTAACCTTCACCTTTTAGAACAAGTGGCTGATACCTTAGAGTCTAAGGTATCAGCCACAATGTATTAATGTATGTCTAAGGCTTAGATATACATGAATACTTTGACACTGTGTTCTTTGATTTACACAAACTTACACAGACTAGACAAATAGCGCTATGACAGAGAAGGGACGAGAAAAGGAGACTTGTTTAGTTTTTTTCTTTCTTTTTGATTTTATTCCATTTCTGTCAGTCATACTGTATAAGTCCACTTGATCATCTCTCTCTGTTTTTCTCTCTCCTCCCTCTCTCTCCTTGGTCTGTCTTGTCTTCCTCAGGGGTTTGTGGTTGTTGCGGGGCACTCAGGCCTCGGTACAAGCGCCTGGTAGACAACATCTTCCCAGAAGACCCAGAGGTGAGAAGCTCAAGTGACACTTTCTGTTTCTTCAGTAATTTCTTGTCTTGCTGTCTTTGAATAACCATGTCTTGTACATGATTATCTATAGAAATCATGTGGAGCCTACTAATGTGCTTGCTGAATTGTTGGTAAAAGCTGTTGTTATAATGACAAGGTACTGTATCTTCATCAAGATTAATTAAGTTTATTTAGTTATGGAGTTATATTGAACAAGACAATGCACAACAGGACACCAGAACAACAGAAATGTGAGAAATTAGCACTGTACCATATTTAGCTGGTAGCTTTCGATCTGTAGTCCTTAAACAGGTCAATGTAAACACAGTGTTATTATAACATCTTAGGAAGAGTAAAGAAGAGTGAGGTAGATGTGATAAGAAAAATTTGCATGCTTTCATATGTAAGTGTCTTCTTCAAAGCTGTTGGTATAAAACCACAGACTTCATCTTTGCTACAACTTCCTCTGATAAACTGAGATCTGATACAGATTACTCATAAAGAGAATTAGTTTGGGTGGAGAAGGAGCAGATTTGTTGCAGAGGAAACTTTTCATAAGTGCCTCTGTTCTGCTGCAGTAACCCACTTTACCTGTCAGATCTGTGGCCAGAACTGCAACGCGAAGGGCATAGTAGTACACACAGACCTTCTTTCCCTGTTTTGTGTGTGTGCATGCGTGCACACCTGCATATTGTGCTCCCAAAAAGAAAGTTTCTAAGTTTGGCTCTAAGCTGCTGTTACTGAGACTGTAACTAACTGTATTTCAGCAGTTTGGGAATAATGAAGCCGTTTGATAACATTTACTCAAAATTATGTCACATTGTGTATGTATATTTAAAAAAATCCAGCTTTTCAACTAGAGCGTGTTGTTTTATTGTCAGCTGCAGTATTCTGGCTGGTAATCGATTATGGATTTCAGCCACAGGATGTTTTGGAGAGGCAGACAAAAGCAGAGCCAGCCCTGTGCTCCTCTCTAAAATAACCCTCCCTAGATGAATAAGCCTTTTTCACAGCAGACTCTTTGACGTGTCAAACTCGAAAGCACAGGTGCAACTAATGATATTTTTTTTTTTTAAAGATATGTTTTTGGGCTTTTGTGCCTTTATTGGACAGGATAGTGGAGAGAGACAGGAAATGAGGAGGCAGAGAGAGGGGGAATGACATGCAGTAAAGGCCGTCCGATGCGGGACTCAAACCGGAGCCAACTGCAGCGAGGACTGTAGCCTCTACACATGGGGCGCCTGCTTAGACGACTACGCCACACGACGCCCCGCAACTAATGATATTAATGAGTGACCTTATTTCATTCAGGTGTGTCAGGAAGCCATGCCAACTGGAACATCTTAAATTAAATGCTGCCTTCCTGTCAATAACGTTATTATAACTCCTGTGCTTTTTCTTCTATGACATATCAAAATATCTGCTGTGAACAAGACCTATTTATTTATTTATTTATTTAGTAATTAATTTAGTTATTTAAAAATGTATTTATTGGCAATGAAAATGCTAGTATATAAATATATACATTTTTATCTGCAGTCCCCTGGCAGGTCACAATAAAAACTTCCACAAAGTGATGAAACAGCACTAAGCAAACGAGACAAACAAGACAGAACACATAATACAAATTACACACAATAAGGGGTCAGCCACGATCTTTCCTGCTCGCCTCAGGGTCCTGGAGGTGCACAGGTCCTGGAAGGATTGGCAAATTGCAGCCAATCAAGTCAGTTCAGTTTGACTGCTCAGATTGAAGCAACTGATCTTTATGTCGTCTGGTAGGATGTTTCACTGAGTTGTGGCTTTCACAGAAAAACCTGACTGCTCAAAGGCAGTATGATGAAAGAGTACAGTACAATCTCTTACAGAAGATGCTGAGGACACGGAGCTACAGAGTTAAGAATAGCGTTCAGGTGATGACTATCAAGTTAATTCAAACTTACTTGAACAAGGTGCTTGACCAATAGTGCTGCTTCCATTCTCCTGCATGTGTGATAATTGACATTTTGTCATTTTTAACATAGGAAAAGCACTTTTAATAAAAATTGAATATGGCTGAATTCCATTTCGCAGCTTCAGTTTCAGGGTTGTGGTATTGTGCGTGCTGGCTCACTGTCATGGCTTACTCTGACACTTGAATAGAACAGACCCATTTTTAATGTTATTAGTAACACTTGTGCTTTTCCTGGGATAGAAAGGCTTGGTCACATTGTGTTTCTGTTCAGCTGAATCCATGAAAAGGGCCTGTGGTGATTGCTCATACATAACCAACTGATTGGCACGTTTTATGCGGTTTGCCTCCAATGTGTCTTATGTGGAAAAAAACATTATGGTTTGCTGTTTTTTTTGAATGATGAATGATACTCTGCCCATTTATCACTTTTGTTATTTCTTTGCCTTGCAATGCTTTATACAGGAGTATATAACTAAAAAATTCTACAAGTCCTCCATCATAGCTTTGTAGTCTTACCAATCTGTTTGAGCATTAACCTGACTTTCTATTCATTTATGAGAGTGCTACTTCATTGACTACATTTTTCAGCTCTCGTCTGAATGTAAAGGGATCTCAATGGACTATAAGTGTTTTAGCTCTCTCCTCCCCCTGACCAAACTGAAGAGCAATGAAGTAGGTCAATGGGGAAAGTAGGAGGTGAAAGTCAGTGATCTAGTTATACTGTTACAATTTGAGTTTTGAGGAGAATGCACATTACACTGTGTACACAACTGCCTTAGCTGAGAGATGTGTATTGAATAATTACATGTGAGTGAGACCCTAAAACTTTCTTAACTTCTGTGTCTTGGTTTTCTTTTCTTTCTTTCTTTCTTTCCTTCTTTTTTTCTTTCTTTCTTTCTTTCTTTCTTTCTTTCTTTCTTTCTTTCTTTCTTTCTTTCTTTCTTTCTTTCATTCACCCTCCTAGGATGGGCTAGTGAAAGCCAACATGGAGAAGCTGACATTCTACGCCCTGTCAGCTCCAGAGAAGCTCGACCGTATCGGAGCTTACCTGTCTGAGAGATTGTCAAGGGATGTGGCCCGACACAGATACGGGTGAGCAACACTGGTCAATCGCCATTCAATATAGCTCCCAGAAAAACATTTAAGCTGTTAAATCTCTGCCCTGACAAATATAGGTTTATTATTGTTTGTATTATCTATACTTCCAGGCATTAACTGATTTAAATTTGGTAGAATTAAAGCTTAAACATTAAAATTCTGATAAGAATTTGAGGTTGTCTTGCTGTGAAGTAATGATGCTTGTAGTAGCCTTTCATCATAGAGATTTACACTGACAGTCCATCAAAGAGTTTAAGATTATGCGTTTAAGATCTCCTTAAAAGGTCAATCTAAAAGGAAACGTCATATTTATTCTACATTAAATCTGGACACATTTTCCACCACTTATGTACAATATGTGTTCTTGATCATTTTCCTTTTTTATAATCAGTCTTTTTGAGCAATCATGCAAAGTTCTGCTGGGTAGGTGGGGAGGCAGGTTCATAGACTGTGATGTTTCTGTGCAGTTTGCACTTGCTCTATATGCCACAAAAATTGTCTTCCATCACTCATGACTAATATGCCCTGGGATGATTCTTGCCAATGCAAACAGCCTGCACAGATTACATTTACACTTGGCAGAGTCCCCCTGAAATCTGTGCAATATGTGAGTCTCTAGAGTTTGTCTGGCAGAGCTTATCACATTTCGATCTCTGTTGCTGTTTGTTAGTTATTTTGAAAATATCCATTTCTTTTATTGTCCATATAAGATATCCGGACACAGATTATATTTGCCCACAGGGTCAGTGGTCTGTTTCAGATGTTCCTATGTCTCTCTTCTCCTCTTCAGGTATGTGTGCATAGCCATGGAAGCCCTGGACCAGCTGCTGATGGCCTGCCACTGTCAGAGCATCAACCTGTTTGTGGAGAGCTTTCTTAAGATGGTGCGGAAGCTGCTAGAGTCAGATAAACCCAGCCTACAGATCCTAGGAACAAACTCGGTGAGTGTCCAGGATTAGATTACTAGTTTAAAGAGTTCATCACTTGATATATAGTTTTGCAGATACAAAACCAAACAAACAAACAAAGAAAATCATGTACATCATAAAACTGGTAGCTCCATTCATCCTTGATGATAATCATTTTGTTTAGCTACTGTTCAATTATTATATTGCTTTGTGGAAGAATAAATATAATTATTTTCAATTGCAAATAATTTTTCTTTTAATTTTTTCTTTTCTTTTAAATCAGTACAGTGTAGTATCTACAACAAAATGTAACCATTGTGATAACAGACAACTGTAGTAAATTTGTGTTAAAAATTAAACTCATTAAACCAAGTGATATCTTAACTTCATAAGTCTTGGACATTAGTCGTTGCATTCAGGGCGCTGTCCAACTTAATGTCCATGTGACTTGATTTAAAGTAGTTTTTCAAAAGATTTACAGTTACAATTTACTGTAGAAGCAAAATAATAATAATAATAAGCAAAAAACCTTTTCTGGTCATACATTTTTGGTAACAAGAATCATTTAAAAGCTAAGACAGATTGTTTTGCTGATATAAATTTTGATAAATACCCACATCCATGAACTGTTGGTCTCTAATGTGTTTAATGTGCCTTGGTTTCTAAGCTTTTCTGCCGCAACAAATTCTACCCATTTCAGTGGATTTAGAGGTATTATCTAATCAGAAGTTGACAGGGTGCATTTACTTTCCTGATGTGATGGCACAAAATAAAAGATGTTAACCTTGAGAGGAACACTGCGGTAGTATTTGAGAAAGATCAGAGCTCAGCGAGAGAGTGATGGGCAGAGGGAGTGGGAGTGATGAGTGTCCTCTGATATGGGAAGTAGCTATCAGCGCTGTTGGCCAGGTCAGCAGAGGACACAAAGGAAATCAGATTAGCTGCAGACCACCCTGGTAAAGCTCTGCAGTCATCTACACAGATTGACGAGACATGCCAGCCTCTCACTCATAATCTTCCTGCTATCAGTCTCTCTCGCACACACTCATGGGTGTGTTTAGGACAAATTCAAAGCCATACATTGAAGCACTCATACACATGATACACACACACACACACACACCTCAGTGCTGCATAATTAACTGAGCATCACAGCACTGTTCACAACAATTAATAGTAGATGAATATATCTATATCTATCTGTATTTGCTATATCTGCTCATTTAAGCTTTGCATTCAGTGTGTCTGTTGTTGAACATTGTGAGGATATTGATTGGGATTAGTTTCACTAGAATTGTTCAGCTGTAACACACACACAAGGCAGACTTAACCCTGAGCTTCCTCACACATAGTGAGTGCAAACAAATGCTGTTTGTTTACAAGGCAACTAGCACATAGCATCTTTCCTTCATAGCTAGCACTGTGTGGCTTATCAGAAGCAGGCCGGTGTCAGAGAGATGGGAAAGGAGAGGATTAGAGAGTTTATCACCACAGGAATCATGCCCAACCAGGTTTTCTCCGAGTTTATGTCAGTGAACTAAAACCTTATACTGCAGAGAATGTTTACAATCTCCACTCTCCATTGCCTATGGTTTTAGATTGTTCTGCAGACACATAGTTGATATATGATGCCCAGTATTACTGCCATATTACTGGGCAGCTTCTGAGTATCAACTGCAGCAGCAATTTGCTGTTTTAGCTGAGCAGCATCATAGGAGCAGTTATGGGTTCACTTCATTAAATTTGCTCAAGGGCACTTCATTTAATTTCAAAACCACTCCAAATACTTGTTTTATACACAGGAAATAGATTCATCTGGGACTTCTTTAGATGCTCTATTTTCTACATAGCTTCTGCTTTTTTTATCCTTGCATTTGGATTACTGTACCAATCCAACGTGTATTTGTGATTGTAGAAATCTGGAATTTGTATTGGAAATTTCTGTACTGTAATTACCATCTGCTTCACAGAATTTTCAATATATAATTTTTGTTAACAGGTATTATAATTCCAGTTCATAATTTATTAATTGCAGTGTGTGTGAAGCTAAATGTCAGCGTGTTTAAATGCTGACATTTTCTGGCCCAGTGGGAGAGCCTCCCTCTGCCCTGTGCTTTTCGCTTTTAATGAGATGTAATGACGCTGCAGTTTGACTTTAGTTTGGGAGATATTCACTATGTGGATTTGGTGTATTTTCACTTAAGTTTTTTTTAATTAAATTGAAATAAACTCTTTATAGACTTGGGCTATTGAGGAGCAAACTTACTACTGTAAATCTCTTGAGTTGTAGAGTTTCTGTTTGACATAAAAATGTATTTACCTTCTTTTTCTCCTCCTCAGTTTGTGAAGTTTGCCAACATAGAAGAAGATACACCATCGTACCACCGCAGTTATGACTTCTTTGTGTCGCGCTTCAGTGAGATGTGCCACTCTAGCTACGAGGACCCTGATATCCGCACCAAGTGAGTGGACAGATGCTTGATTGCGCCAGAGGCAGAATGATTAAGTAACTGCTGTTTTTAAACTACTTTAGGAAGTCTTTTTTTAGACTACTGCTGCCCGTGCCGTTTTATGTTTTATTATTATTTAAAAGTGATCTTGTTATCATGAAAATATGAAAAAATAGAGAGTGACATCTTTGAATAGTTAAATATAGCCTTCAAAAAAATAACACTGACAGATATAGATGAAAATATAACTTCCTAAATATAATCATCCATTTATAGAAGCAATCAAATGATGTCTGCTGTCTGTGTCTGTGATTGTTGCGTCCAGGATCCGCATGGCAGGTATCAAAGGCCTGCAGGGTGTGGTGAGAAAGACTGTGAATGATGAGCTACAAGCTAACATCTGGGACCCTCAGCACATGGACAAGATCGTCCCTTCTCTGCTTTTCAACCTGCAGAGTGGAGAGCGTACAGAGAGGTGAGTGCTCACAAGGAAAATGACAGCTGACATCCATATGTTGCTGTTTATCAGACCTCAGGCAAATATGTAATGGATCTTATAGTGTCGGTTTCACCTTAAATCACCATTATATGGTGATAATTTGGGTGTACTGGTACTTGTAATTTTCCCAATCATTTCTGAGATCTTGTTATTAGGTCATCATTTCATTCTCTGTTTTGTGCACATTACTTGTATATTGTATTTTGTTTTGTTGTATTTTATGTGTTTATGTGGTTTATGCAGAAAATTGACTAGAAGCAGAGGGTTTTGCCTACTAACAGACTTTGGAACAATTTTAGTTAAACTTAGAAACAATGAGCTCTGCCATTAAGTCTAATAACCTGTTATTAATGAAGGTGTGTGAAATGTTTCTGTTATTTAGCATGTCCTCATAAATAGGGTCGAGAAACCGCAACCTCCAAAATTAAAGTAAAATTGAATCAACGCCTCCGTAAAATGGTTTTTAAATAAACTGGACATTAAAACCCTACAAAAGGAGGATTTATATAATTTGTGTCTATATAAAATGGCATTTTCTTACCAGCTTCAGTTCAAAGCAGATGAATATAGCCCACTGCGTTATTATGTCTGTGATTGTCACCAAACAGGCTAGGCTGTCCCGTCATGTGGTGAGAAAGAGAAAGTTGATGACCCAAAATGATACAGTGTTGACCCGCCATGCCTCCGTTACACTCACCACAGCCATTGTGCTGTAGCCTACTGGTGCTGTTTGTCTTACGTTAGGCCATATTTGTTCTGGCAGTCTAGCCAGACATCACCCATGTCATGGGCATCTGTTTGCCCACCTGCAGCATCCAAAGACAAAAACACCAGGAGGTGGGGAGAAAATCTGAAAAAGGGGGGTGGGGGTGTGTGAAAGGGGCAAAGCATGAACATAAATAGTACAATGGGTAGAGAAATAAAAACATCACAAGGATTGGGTGCTAGACTATGCAAGTGAGAGAGATGCAGAGTCCCTTCATCGGCAGTACTCCACATAGTGAAATTGACGTCAGTGCTGAGATCTGAGGTTAGTGGAGCGGGGGGGGGGCTGAAAGACTGGATGGAGGGTGGATAATAGAAAACGGTGATGAAAGATGTTATTGAAAGAAAGCTGATGGACAGAAAGAGACAGACAGACACAATCCAACAGAGACAGTTTCCCTCTGAGCATCCCTTTACTCTGTGTGAATTATGAGGCCTGCCCCTGCTATGTACTCTCCATTCCTCCTCACACTAAGTTTAGCCAGTCATTATCAGCCACAAACCCCACAGCAGTCAGTAGAGAATCTCATTAAACTCACAGATGGTGCATTTTTCTCTGCATTAATCCCCATGCACATGTACAAGTTCATTTAAAGATCAACTTCAGGCAGAGTTTTAGCTTCTGATGGTTTGGACTAATTTTTGTAGAGAATTTATTTCCAGAGATCCTAAAATCTTTCTCTGAGCTCTGTTTTGTGTGTTATATTTCAAGAAGTGCCTGCATGGTTGATAGTTTTAAATGTCATGTGTAGTTGCCTGCAGCATCAACAGAAAATTTTAACTGAATTTGCATTTTTAACATGCATTTTACACACTGTACAGATTCGAAAACAGCATCTGAAAACTGTTTGATGGAAGCAGATATAGTAAGACCAGTAGGCTTTTAGATGCTGGGTATGCTGATTTCTCCTCATGCCAAAGGCTTCCTTCTGAGTTTCCAAACCATTAGACAAAACTCTGCTGTGAGAGCACAGAATGAAGTCTCCTGTGGGTGTTTGAAATGCCCTTTTCAATTGGACAGAGGTCAATGAGAGCGGCTTGGTGAGCATTATTTGTTACTGCTGGACAAATGTGAAACCTTTCAGCAACAGCTTAGAACTCACTAGTGTTTTCTACATTAGAAGGAAATGGCTGCAGTTAAGTTTGTGCCCTTAAAGTTAAACTGGTGTAGGAATTCTGTTATTTTTTTCTTGGTTTTGCTGTTTTCCATTACCCCTCAAATTTCAGGGTCTTTTTTGTGAAATTAAGCCAAGTTAGAGGAGGCAGGAAGTCACATTTCCTCCACAGCAACAGCAGCAGGAGCAGGAAAGATGAAAGAGTTAGGTTGTTAATAAATAATGTCATCATTGGTGAACCACCCGAGGCTAGTCATGACCAAGATAGAGTTATGGCTGAGGTTTTAACTATGTATGAGAACAAAAAAAAAGGTTGAACCAACTGTATCCACATACACTTGCACACACATACAAACACAGAGACAGACATGTTTTCAAATGGTGATAACCGATGTGCAATACACAAATACACACACACACACACACACACACACACACACACACACACAGCCACCTAATTTTCACTGCAGGAGTGAAGGCTGCAGTGACACAGCAGTCCAGAGTGTGTTTCTAAAAGAAATCGAGCCTCTGTGTAAATGTTGGTTTATTATTGAAACAAATTGATTCCAAACTCTCGCCTCTTCTCTCTGTTCTCTCTCTTTCACTTTCTGTGCCTCTCTCTCCCCGTCTAACTGGCCATCCCCTCCCTCCTTCCCTCTCCTCACCTCCTCCCTGTTCTTTCCTCTCCTCTCCTTCTATTCTGCTTTCTCACCTGCATTGCTCCCCACCAGCCGCTCCCCCTCTCCGTTGCAGGCGTCAGAGAAGGAGAAGGAAAGCCCGGTGGAGCTGACGGAGCGCTGCTTCAGGGAGCTGCTGGGGCGAGCCGCCTATGGCAATATCAAGAATGCCATCACACCCGTGCTGATGTGAGACAACCCTGCAAGCTCTTTTATTTACAAGATCTGTCCTCTCTTTGTGATTTGTTCCTTTATGCAGTTGTTTGTTTTTGATGTGCTGACTAAATCTAAATGAAGGATGCTTCTCAGGGCACTACTGCGGCATTTTTAGCTTTACTCTGATTTGCCCAAAGGGGCACAAGGTCAATGCAAGGTTACGCAGTTGTTCTTACTAGATGTGAGTGCATGATTTGCAGGTGCGTTCTCCCTTGCAAGATTGTAATTTCATTAGTTATAATTCTTTTGTGACAACACATTGCCCACTCCCTTCTTATTCACAGCTTTATCGTGCCTCACGTCGTCATCTATGTTTTTATTTAACTTTAAATGTCTCTGAGCCTGGTCTTCTGTGAGAGTTTTTTTGTTGTAGTCGTCTGTCTCTCCATCTCTCGCTTCCTCCACGTTTGCATTGCTAGAATCAATTCAGCTCTACAGTTCTCCCTGGAGTGAAGTATTTTATTTGTCACAGCATTTTCCTTTCACTGCATGTACCTGCATCTCTCTGAGCCCGAGACATTCATGCTTATCCCTTTTTGTACTGAGTTGATTAAGTTGTCTGTTGTATATTTGTCTATCTTTGTCCCACTTGGCTTCATTCCCTGCATCTCAGCTAGTATTTCTTATCATTTGTGCTTTATACTATATTTCCATGAAGGTGTGGGTTAGCTATAATGTGAATGTATCATTAACAGTTAAAACTAAGTGAGCTCAGACATCTGCTGAAAAATACAGCAGATAAATTATGCCAACCAGCACTTGAACATATAATGTGCCTGCAAGAATATAGCTAAATCTACTGCCTTGCAGAAAATGTACTGCATATTATTGCACTTGTACATTTTGCTGACAGTTAATCTGGATAACAACATAAAAAGCAACAACAATACAAAGTTGGATGTTGAAAGGTTATTTCACAAACATTTCAAAACTGCACATGGGAGGTGGAAATATACAATTTCATGGACCTTTTAAGCCTTTAATGTGTTTAATGATTGATTGATTGATTGATTGATTGATTGATTGATTGATTGATTGATTGATTGGTTTTTGTACTTTAGAATTCAGAATTACTGTTTTCTACTGTAGTTTTCTTTTCTTTTCCTCACACTCTTGATCCATCTATTTTCAGTTTTCTCTCAATTTACCCTTCAATTCATCTCACTTGTCATGTGCTGTGAGACCAGCTCCTGTCCATCCATCACTGTCTCCGTTTCTGTCCGTTTCATGCTTTAGTAATTTATGTCCCCGCCTCTCAGTCTCATAATAGTACACACATTGCATAGGAATCTGTAGTTCGACCAACCGTTCACTTGTAATCACCTTGATCGTGTTTAATGGACATTGTGATCCTGAACGTTAGTGTTGATTGGGTTTCTTTTGTCATTTTATTGCACTTTTTGCATCTAATAACGACAGCCTGATCATATTCAACTATGAAAGGAGTTAAATTCTTGTGCCTCCTTACATTTTAATCACATACGCTTGTGCTCTCTGTTAAAACTGGTACATCATACAAATATAAATGTAAAAGATATATATGGACTTAAAAATTTGCTCTCAATCCCTTGCTGCTCTCCATCAGTTCTGGTGCTGTATAATTACATCTTCTGTATCCTCCCCATCCCTCTCCTCCTGTCTGTGTTCCCTCAGGCACTTAGATAACCACTCTCTATGGGAAGGGAAGACTTTTGCAGTGCGTTGCTTCAAAATCATCATGTACTCCATCCAGGTGAGTGATACAGTGCCGACATAAATCTCATCCTCACCTCTTTTTTATGCCTCCTCGCCGGCAACAAACATGGCTGGAGGCATTATGTTTTCGGGTTGTCTATCCGTACGCCAGTACATTGGTCTGTCCGTACGTCCCATTCTTGTGAACACGATAGCTCAGTATTGCCTTAACGGAAGTTCTTCAAATTTGGCACAAACATTCACTTGTACTCAAGGCTGAACTGATATGACTTTGGTGGTCAAAGGTCACTGTGACCTCACAAAACACATTTTCTAGTATCTGAAACATTTTGATTTATGGCACTGTGATTTACACAGGGCCTACATATTTTTAGAGACCTCTTCCTCACCTCTGGAGGCATTATATTTTAGGGTTGCCTGTCCATATATCTGTACATATAGGGCACTGTGATTTACACACTGCCATTTTTTTTTTTTTTTTTTGAATGGTTATAACATGATTTAAGTTCTGCAATAAATTAGAGTTCTCTCCAATTTACAGTCAAAAATGGCTTGGAAAATAAGATGTTTGCTTATTTCCATTTGTTTATCAAACATCCTCCTACTTTTAGTGTGTTTTTTTCACTGTGGTTTCATTCATTCATTCCTTCTCCACCTCTTTTCCAGTCCCAGCACTCTCACTTGGTAATCCAGCAGCTTCTTGGTCACCTGGATGCTAACAGCAAGAACTCAGCCACAGTGCGTGCAGGGATAGTGGAAGTTTTGCTGGAGGCAGCCGCCATCGCAGCCAGCGGCTCTGTGGGTGAGCTATATATATATCTATATATGTATATATATATATACACACACACATGCACACGTACATACACTAAGGAACTATCTGGCGTATTGTAAATGGTTTCAGACATTAATTTTCATTTTGAGGTGAACTGGTGTTTTGATTATTCACTGTCTGTGTATCCAGGCCCCACAGTGCTGGAAGTCTTTAACACCCTGCTGCGGCAGCTTCGTCTGAGTGTGGACTACGAGTTGACCGGTTCCTATGACGGCAGCACCAACATTGGCACCAAGATCATCAAAGCTCATGAGGAGAGGCAGCTGCAGGAGGCTGTTATCAGGACCATCGGTGAGTCTGATTGGGTTGTGTTTGTGTGGGAGGCTTTGCAAGACAGACTCCTGAACTGGATCAGATTGTTTGTGGTACTTATGTTCTGTGTTGATGCCTGTGTGCCTGTGTTTTCTTCTGACTGGTATTAATTTCTTTTTTCCCTGTTCTCCAAATCCTCTTATCCATCTGATGCTTATTTGTTTGTCTGATTCCTTCCCTTTCAGGTTCATTTGCCAACACTCTACCAACATACCAGAGGTCAGAGGTTATGCTCTTCATAATGGGCAAGATCCCAGTCCCTGGGGTTCATCTAGCTCTGCCGTCCACAGGCTCTGGGTAAATTATTCTTACATGTCAAACAATTCACTTCATTCTGCCCTTCAGACAACAGTGCTTTTGTAAACAAATGTGTTTTCGGCTGTTTGGGAGAACCTAAATGTTAATTGAATTTGCTCTTTCATCCCCAGGCCTGAGGGTACCAGGATGATTCAGGTTATGTTACTAAAGTCCTTGGTCCAGGTGGGTCCTGATCCTCATATTATCATTGTTAATTTAGAAAGCCTCGTTTTGATGTAGGAGATGAAAACTCAGATGGTGATGATCACCAGCTTTATTTTTACTTGGATGCAAAATCAAGCGAATTAGAAAGAAGCTTCGAGGAAAGAAATAGAATAGATGACAAAAATAGCAGGAACAGAGAGACACATAAGAGGTGACACCATCAATGATGTGTCACTTCATTCTCAAGAGCTTTACTCTGGAGAAAATAATTTTCTACAAACATTGTGTCTTTGGCTGTACTCTTGAGGTTTAAAACATTTTTTCATCCTCCTGATATTCTTTCACCTTTTCATTCTCTTCATGGCTTCACATTTGTCTTCCAATCCACTATGGAATGTCAAGGATATTTTTCTAGTGGTGTCATTTACAAAAAATTTAAATATGTACTTATGGAAGCAGCTGTCCAGGTTTCCAGTCTTGGGCTAATAGGAGTTAGACCCAAGAATCAGTTCACCCTGAACAGAGCTGTGGGCCTTGTTTCTTAACATGTAGAATCTTAATTCCTATAAAACAAAATTAAACATCATCGCTACAACAGATTAACATCACATTCATGGTGCTACTCATCATTAGTTATGTGGGTCTTCACTATAAAAGTAGCCAGTCAGAAGTGAGCAGGCTGGTACAATATTTAGCTGACAGATGTCGAACCCTATGATTATATGATAAGAAATTATTTGTAGCATTCTACGAAGGTCAAAAGCACAATCCCACTCTAGCTAATTTGAATTTGCATGATGTGTTTGAAGATTGCAAACCCAAAATGTGCTTCTCATTCCCTCAGGTGACGGCAGGTTTCCAGACCACCAACATGCTGACAGCACTGCCCAGCTCGTTCCTGGAACCGCTGCTTTCCTTCTCTCTAACCGAGGATCCAGAGGTTCGACTGCTGGTGCTTCAAATCCTTCTCAGTCTCATTGACCGGCACGACAACAGGCCCAAGTTCTCCAACATTAAGTATGCGAGCATTTCTGTAGGAACATGGTGTTTTTGCATCTGTGTATATTGTAGGGCCTCAGCTGTACTGCACTAGAGCTTGGGTTAATTGGACTAATCTGTGCTTCACTTACAGTTTGTGTGTCTTTGTTCTCTGTACAGCATCATCTCGGACATCTCTGTGCTCAAGCTGAAAGTTGACAAGTGTTCCAGACAGGACAACTTATTCATGAAAAAGGTACTGTCCTCCATCTACAGGTGGTTTGGTATATATGAATACCTATTTAGAAACAGTACTTTCTTAATATTTAAGTCTTTAAATTTCATGTCCCAGCAGTCTACTCTGTCATTATTTTTCTGCTTTTCCAAATTTAAATTATGTTCTCCTACTGCTGCACATAATTAAATGGATAATTTCTCACAAAACAACATTTGACTTGCTGATGCAAACTACTACTTAGCATAGCAAATTAAGCAAATTCATATGCACACCAAATGCTTTTGAACAAACAAATATTTACATTTGCTGAAAAACTAGAGTACTTGAAGTCTAGACTCTCTCAGCCTCTATTTGTGTTGACTCATCTTTCTCTGTGTGCGTCCTCCGCTCACAGCACGGCCAGCAGCTGTACCGACACATCTACTTGGGCTGTAAGGAGCAGAGCAGCGGTCGGCAACACTACGAGACCCTTTTCGCTCTGTTGGGCCTTCTCAGTGTGGAACTGGCAAACGAAGAGGTGGTGGTGGATCTCATTCGCCTGGCACTTGCATTGCAGGTACTGAAGGACATGTGTGCAATCAAGATTTATTTTATTATAATCCTTTTCATCCATTTGTTTTTGCATGTGCTGTTGTTTACTCTCAGCCACAGTTATCTGCTAGCAATACTGTACTTTAGTGATCAGTGTTGTAATGAACTCATAATTTAATTTATGTAGCACTTATCTGAATACATAGTTCACAAAGTGAAAGTGCATTCTGCATTTTACAACAGTGCTTCAAAACAACAATCATGAAATGTCTCAAAAAAAAAATTGATTAAAAATGGAAAGACATGTTTTAAACATGGGTGATAAAACTAGCTATAAATAAACATAAAAACCAATTGAAAAACACAGGAATGGAAAATTGGATACAGTCCTAGACACATAAAACGGAATCAAAGTGTGTCATCTGAATGTGTTTTAAAAAGGTGTTTTAGAGTGAATTTGAATGCAAGAGCATCTCTTTGTATCCTGTGCAGGACCTGGCTCTGTCCACCGACGAGGCTCTGCCTGTTTATAACCGCTGTGCTGTTCATGCCCTCGCCGCCGCCTACCTCAACCTCATCTGCCAGCTCACCACCGTCCCAGCCTTCTGCCAGCACATTCACGAGGTCTGGACTTGGGCTTCTTTGTTTTTATATGTGTATCTGTGTGTCTGAATCCCAAGAATCTGTGTTAACAAAAAGCCTTTCTCATCTGCCCTCAAGGTAATTGAGGTCAGACAGAAAGAAAGCCCCTTCCTTTTGCCTGAGGATGTCTTCATTGATCACCCCAAGTATGTACCATCCATGTTCAGTTCTCCTTTCTCCCAAACCATACCAGTATTGAATTTTATATTTAAATATTCAATACTAGCAGTGAGTTACCACTCTCTAGTAAATTAAAAGAACATTCACCACTCCCTCTTTCTTCCTAGGCTGCCTTCTTCACTGGAGAAGGTAGAAGGGGACGTGTTGTTCCTCCAGTCAAAGATCACTGAGGTCCTTGGAGGTAGTGGTTACAACACAGAGAGACTGGCTACGCCTTATGTCCCACAGTATACAGGTAAAGATACATCCCTTGTTTTATAACGTCAGCTGTAGCAAAGTGGAGGATTTCTTAAAAATTATTAATGTGCTTCTCTTGTCAAATAAATGATAATAAAAAAAGATAATGTCTATTGACCTGCCAGTTTGTACCACTTTGTCGAGGTGCTTAATAATTTGTGAATGGAAATGCCAGGCTGAACTACTCCACTGGAACTAGTGAGAATTTAGTATTTTGTTGAAGCACACCCTTTTCTAGCTCTGAGGAGTGAACCAGGATCATTGAGTTTTACGACAGTTTCTTTTGTGTGCCTGCTCATTTTTATATTGATCTGGTATCTCGTCAAAGTTTTTAGTCTCTCTTTTTTTCTGTTTGGGTTCTCTTAGTTTTTACCTATTCAATAATATCAAAATTTGTAATTTATTGCATCACTTATAAGTTTTCTGTTTTAAAAAAGGAAAATACAATCTGCTCTATTTTTTCAGATGAGGATCGTCTGTCCAAGAGAAAGAGCATTGGTGAGACCATCTCAGTCCAGGTGGAGGTGGAGTCCCGAAACAGTCCAGAGAAAGAGGAGGTAAAGGCACAGAAGCATTTACAACAATTTTATGGTCTAAAACTTAAATATGTCCCTGTAGAGAAGTTTAGCACTCATTTTTAGCATAACATTTTTCACCTCTCAGTATGTATTACCTCATCACTGCATCATAGTATGTTTTTCTTTTTCTGTCATGCAGAGGACACCTGCAGAGGAGATCACATTTGAAACCCTGAAAAATGCCATTGGTATGTCCACTCAGTCTGGCTTTAAAGTATTTATGAAATACTACCAACACAGCATCACGACACTTCTGTGCTTTTTACAGAAAATGGTTATGGTCTATTGAGCTGTAATTAACAATGGAGTGGAAACAGTTGGAATAAGCTGCCAAAGCATGATTTCAAAAGAGGAGTAGTGACTTTCCTAATACTTTATTGAAATTCATATATTTTTTCTGCCTCCCTCTAGTGGACAGTGTGGGTATGGAGGAGCAGGAGAGGGAGCGAAGGAGACAAGTGGTGGAGAAGTTTCAGAAGGCCCCCTTTGAAGAGATAGCTGCCCACTGTGGAGCCAGGGTACATCAAAAACATTCTTCTTCTATTCTTATTGTATTTCAAAATGGTTTTCTTGTTTCAGCTTCTTGGTTTTGTCTAATATGATATATTCTCTCCTGTCTAGGCCACTCTACTGCAGAGCAAACTAAATCAAATCTTTGAGATTACAATCAGGTAAGAGAAAGTGTTTTGAGATATTTAAATAAAATTGTATTTGTTTAATATTTTTTTTAAAGGGCAATAATGACATCAAATAGCAGTGATACTGACTAAGTGGATGATGAAGATGATGATGCTGTTGACTCATGATAATGATGATGACTGCAGTCTGTTCCCTCTTCACATTCAGACCCCCACCCAGCCCATCTGGAACCATTTCATCAGGTTACGGCCAAACCCAGAGTCGATCTGTACCCATCTACGAGATGAAGTTTCCCGACCTTTGTGTGTATTAAACCAGAATGTCAATAGCGACGTTGCAGAACTATTGAACACAAAAGGCGATGAGAGATGCAAACCGATCGTCACTGTAAAGGCATCTTGACAACGGAATCAAACAGCCGCAGGGGAAGTGGGGGAGCATCCACAGTTGTTTGAAGCCAATTACAGAACAAGCCACTTTTTGTTTTACTTAGCTGTCAGAAATGATCATTTCTTTTGCCCTGTGATTGCAGCCAAAACAAGCTAGCTAATGTCAGTAAATGCAGCACTAAAACAAATTTTTATGTAACTTATTCCTTATTGAGTTCTCCTTAAATGTCTGTAAGACTCCACTGGTTGGATTTTTAAGTTCAGTATTGCCAAGAGGAAAAATATTGTGACAGACTGAAAGTTATTTTATTGACTTTAGAATTAATTGACCTGTTTCATGCCATGTAACTGGAATATATTGAGCACTGCTAATTCTTGACATTCTTCTGTCCCTTACAGGATGCCATACTACCCCTGATAACAAAATTAGATTGACATTTCTCATGACATTTTATATTTTATTTGTTTTCTTGTTTTTGGCCAGGAAGAGTGTATGTGACTTAGATGCATTTTAATTACTTGGCAGTATATTGTTTGACTGAACTGTGGATAGATATTTAAAAAATACAGAGCTATTTTTTTCCCATCTCCCATGTTATTCAGCTCGCAAACATCTGTCTTCAGTGTTTAACGCTTTACCGCTTTTTGTTTTGCCTTTTTAGTGTTAGCCAAAAGTGCTTTTTCTTTCATGACGGGCATTTATTTCCGCGCCTTTTTATTCTAATTATCATTATTGTTATTGTTTTTAGCTGTGGTTTAAATGCAAGATAACTGCTGATCTGTGTGCTATCCTCCAAAGTGAGTGTGCCTTACAGGTGACTCAAGTTAAATCATACACAACAACACACTATGCGCCACAGTCATGACCACATTAAACTTCTGAAGATCTGAAGTGTTTACCAGATCAAAACCTAGAAAAATAATTAAGGATCCTTTATTTTTCTCCTTCCCATATAAATGTGTATATAGAGAGAAATATATAAATCTTTAAGCCGATGTACAGAGTAGGGATGTTCCTGTGTGTGTGTGTGTGTGTGTGTGTGTGTGTGTATATATATATGTATATTAATTCTAATTTTAGACTGCCACTGCAATGATTGTGCCCATAGATGAGGGAAAAGCCTACTTAGTTAGTTAGTATACTTTTTATCAAGATCTCAAATAATTAACCAGCAACACATTATTATTATTAATTAGAACAGCCCACAGTAGAAATCAGCATCATCTTGAAGTCAGTGAATCACACTAGTGAAGTATTAATGAGCCCATCTGATTAAAAAAAAAAAAAGGTTTAGAAGTCACTGTCAACTTCATTACTAGCCACAGTTTTCGAGACAGTTTTGAGCACCATCATCCTGATATGTATTGTCATTGCATCCTGAGTTTTCTCTCTGTTTTTATGCTATACTGCTGCCATGGCAGCCTCCAAGCAGTACATCTTTTTCATGCAGCAAGATTTAAGTAAGTTAAAAAGCCATTTTGTGTGTTCCCAAACACACACTCAGAGGTATCAAAACAAAGTATAATGGCAATAATGTGGCACTAGCCAGGCTAACACGGCCCAACTGTTGGTAGCAGAGCCTTTAGTGTAATTTTGAATTGTACCTTCTGTTGTTGTGGTGGTGCTGTGATGGTTCAGTTTTGTGATGTTTTGAAGGGACCGCCCTTCCTGCTCCTGCGCTTCTGTGAATTAACTGCATTGGGCTTGGCACGTGTTGCAGCCATCTCGTTTAATGTGGACGACAGTGTCTGGTTTGTTCCTGATGGTCATTTGTTACAGTCCAGTTGGCTCCGTTTCTTTTATTATTATTATGCTTTTTTTTTTCTTTTTTTTTAACAATGTAGTGTTGCCTGTATGTATATTTATGTCCAGACATGCCAGTGTATCAGATTGTCTGTTCATGTTAGCCCTTTCGTCAGTGCAAGTGTGATTGTGTGTGAGTGAGTGTAAACGTTCATGTCTCTCTTTGAACATTCATGCAGATGTGTGTCTTTACTGTCATTGCCCAAGACCAAACTCTTCAGACACAGTTTACAGTTTTTGTCCCTTTCCACCACGTTAATGAAGAACAAGCTAAGAGCATTGTGCAGCTGTCTAAACCTTCCAGTGACACCTTGTAAAACTGTCTGTTCAGCATCTTGCAACTTCGCAGTGAAGACCTGTAAATCTATCAGTCTGCTTGCTGTCATGCATAGTGTAATATTAACGGACGGTAATCCAATCTTACTTTTTTCATTACATGTCTGGTTAATAGATCTGTTTACAATGTAGTGCTGTAGGTCAAATCTATACATTCTGTGAACTTTGCACTTTAAAAACTGGATTACCTAGTGACAAAGGCAGCTTTTACATGGAGAAAATGCCTTATGAGTGTCAAACCCGACTTTGCATGCTAGTGGTGTTGCTGTGTTGTACAATAAATTTGTCTGTAACCATAAGTTCTGGTCTGATTCAGATTTTTTTATTATTTGTGAAAGTGGAATCCTTATAAAGGCGAATGTTGTTTTGTGATGTGATCAGCCTGAGATACGGGAGGCTGTGGAACATTATGCAGGGACGGAAAAAAAGTTGTCAGCAAACGGATGACGGTTGTTAACCTTGAGTCCTCAGTTCCTCACCAGTTGTTATTCTCTACATCCCTGCATGGGAAGTTGTTTTTTTCTGATGCACAACTTAAATCAATGCTTGTGTTATAGTTTTTTCCCTGCTAATGTGTCGTCATGTGACTGGATGGTTTATCAGAATTGAATTCAGCATGTATACTTTATCTTAGCAGTGTCTTTTCTCTCATGGTCTTCAACAGCATGTGGAATCCAAACGTTATTGACAGGATAACTAATTAGCTTTGAATATCAAATAATACACTATATAAGAGAGTAAAACTGATTTAGATCTCGCTGTCAGCTGATTAATTCTATGATATTTGTTGACATGGAGAAAGACAAACCAGAAGTGATGAATCACCTGGTTTCAAGGAACTGACAGAAAAGTCCCCAAAAGCCTGGGGAGGGGATATATTAACCATAACATTACATACAATGTAGAAGACTGTTATTAAAATGGGTCATGTCTGGAGTAAAGACTATATAAGTCTGTGTGGCTGTGTCATTCTTTGCGTTGTGCTCAATAAAGATGGCAGCTCAAAGTTTAGTCTTTATTTCCTCCTTCAGTTCTCTGTGAAGTGGGATAGCATGAAGGACCTGGAGAACCAGGATGGGCTGGCAGAGGAAGACTCAACCAGAGGAGACAAGTGAAGAATACGTCGCCACATACGATCTCGCAAAGCTGAAGCAGAGGAGAAGAGGATGAGATTTCTCCATCCCCTTGGACAAGATAGTCGTTAAATGGGAAGAAGAGAGGACAGATGAGAGCTATTTACCAGCTGTCATCATCATCATGTGTCGTAAACAACAACAACAACAACAACAACAACAACAACGAACCCTTAAAGAAGGGTCTTCGGTCTTGCTTAGCAGGGCACTCATGGAACCCCCTCCTGCAAATCCCTCTGTGCCACTCTCCAGTCCATACCTGACTGGCAGTGGGACCCCATACACAAAAACTGGAACTCAGTCAGACAATTACCATTATTGTTTGCCACAAACAGAATGATCTTTAATATTACATTACTTTACAAAAAACATACCACTTTGTAAATAAACTGCGACGGTTTTTAAAATAGTGTCCTTCTTGCCCTGGAATCACTTTCTCTATTTGGGTCTTTTTTCAAAACATATCAATCAGTAATGACATTTCCCACAAAAAAAAACCAACAACAAAAAAACAAAAACAAAACAAAACCAATAAAAGAAAACTCTTTCAAGTCAAGTAACATGCATTGGCTATTAGATTTGTTCAACAACCCCCTCCCCTTCTTCTCCAATTCATCCCATTATCCTCTCCACATCCTTCACCATGATGTTCCTGAAGAGCCTAGCCAGTTTCCCCTAAGTTTTTCTTCTCCCACAGCTTCATTAAGCCGCCATTACGTTTGGAGGCAGGTGGGTTCCCCCATCTGAAGTGACTCATCCGATAGGTCCCATCTTTTCTGTCCTGTGGGCTCAACAGGACGTGTGACTTGGAGCTGACCCTCGCCCTCAGCAATTCTTGATATTGATGACTTTCTTGATTCAGGTCTCCTTTTCCTTCATCCTCATTACTGTTCAGCTGCCTGCGAGCCTGAGGGGGAAAGCTGCCCTCAGAAGAGCCCCCTCCCTCCAGAGAAGAGGCAAAGACTTTGATGGGCCTGCGTTTACGGCCAGAGGGTTTCCCCCAGCGGAAATGTTCCATTGAATAGGAGCGTCTCTCGTCACCGTGGTCCCTCAGCTTCGGCCCCAGTATCTTGTCTCCAGGGGGTTTGCCCAAGCGGAAATGCTCCATTAAATATGAGCGTCGCCGGTCGCTGTGGACTTGAAGATCTGACTCTGATAGCTTGTTTTCAGAAGAAGCCAGTGTGCCCAGAATGATGTTGAGCAAGTGGTCATCATCATTTATCTTCAGGGCCAATGTACTGACCTCTGGCAAATCAGTCTTGATCAGAGACATGCAGAGTTGAATACACTCCTGTGTGGAAGAAATCACAGAGGCACCAGTAACATCTTAAAATGCTGTTAAGCTGAGCCGATGATGATACAATAATGAGCTCTGTCTCTTTGATGCTTTGATGCTGATTTATTCCCGTAGATGCCAAACAAGAAAGATTCTGATCAAATTTACATATCTGAATCACCAAATGAGTACGGTGTCATAGACTCCCTGACTACATCTACTGAGAAAATCCCTGTGCAAAAAGTTCCAACAGTGACTTAAAGATAAAACTGAAATAGACAAAGAGCATGAAAGATTGAACTCAAAGCCCAAATCACAAATCTTCATCTTGTCATGGAATCAGATGCATCATGTTTTGCTTGAAAAGTGATTGAAAATGAATTGATAATCAAAAAAATTACTAATTAATTTTATGCTGATTGATTAATTGACTAATCTTTCCAGTTTTAACTATAGCCCGAACGATTTATCGGTCAGCTGATATTGGCCTATCGCAAATATATCGGTATCGGCTCCTATATTCTCTGATATGCGCTGAAATGAATACTTTTATTAAGAAGCAATTATGCAGTGGAAATACTAAGGTCAAGTAAAGTTACATAGGCAGCATTTTATGTATATTTGATCCTTTGTTTTCATTCAAGTTAAATATATATATATGTATATATATACAGATATACATATTTGTTCTTATGTTTTTTTATTTATAGTTATTCATTTTTATAGTTATTTTATTTAATTCCCAGTGAAGTTTACCATTTCAGTTCACTGATGTCACTTTGGACAATAAAGTTTATTGTTACTGTAAATTATCCTGCTTTCATTACATATCTTTTTCACAAGTGTTTATATATATATATATATATATATATATATATATATATGTCGGCCGATATATGATATCAGAATTTTTTTACTCCCTAATGTCGGTATCGGCCCCAAAAATCCAATCTCGGTTGGGCTCTAGTTTTAACAGCTGTTCATTTGTAAATCACTAAAATGGTTTACAACCAGCAACAGTGTCAATCCTGCAGGCCACTGAGACAAAACTGCTGCTTGTTAAAGAAAAGTATTAAACCAAACACAGGAAAACTGCTTGTTCTGTCTTTTTTTTCATTAACCTTGAGGCTATTTTTAGTTCTCCACAAAACATCTCTTTGTCAACAAAACTATTTGACCTTGGTCAGTGTAGTAGCTGTGTAGCAGTGTACAGTTTGTCCTAATGGGAAAGTAGATGTTTAAAATTTCCATTTTTCTTCAAGGACTTCTCATCCACGTTGACAAAAGTGTTGAGCTCAAAAGATGCAGAAAGGATTCTGAAGAAGATTTTGTGATTTGATCAAAAACTCCAGAGCAGCTTTTAATGCCCCTTGAAATTAGATTATTTTGTAAACTGCTGAGAACTACTTTTAGTTATGTTTTGTGCTATTTTTGTCTTTTCTTTCTTTAGTCTTTCTTTAGTCTCTTATTTAAAACACTTTAAACTACTATGAATGAAATGTAACATAGAGGAAACAGAAAGAAAGCAACAAGGAGGAGACAGTTTGACCTACCAGTATCCTTCCCTTGTTGCTCAGGTCGCTGCAGATAGAGCTGTTCCAGCACACCGATCCAAACCCAGGAATGCACACGTACGCCATCACCACCACTAACAACCAACATAGACACACCATCGTCAGCCTGTAGTGGAAGACAGAAACACAAGCGAGGCTTTGAGCTGAAAGGAAAGTAATGTGACGGCAGGGAAATTCAGAACACAGAAAAGGCTTTGATAAAGTGATAGTCTCAATAGGCTCAAATATTAACTTAGTCATTCCTACCCTGGAATAAATTGCTAGTTAGTAAGAAATATAGTAGGTGTCTCTAGATCATTGCACTTACGTAACACTTCTTTCCTTTCCTTATATAACATGTTTCAACATCGTCTTTGAGATAAATGGTAGATTTATAGTTGTGTTTGTCATGGTGAAATCATAACTGTGATCTCATATAGCAATTATCAGCATTCCTCTTCCAGCCAACATCACGTGTTATAATATATGGTCTTATTTTCCAGTGGCACATTTGTCTTATTTAAAAGTGGTTGATAAAGATCTGACACTGTTAATGGGGGACCATCCTCCATAAGATAGATCGATAGAAGATTTTTAAGGAACTATATAACAATTATTAGGTGGGGTTCAGATTTATATTTTAATATAATAAAATAATATAAATATTTGCTGCAGGATTTACTGTTTTTACATTCGGTAATTACCTTAGTACAAGTTTTCATTGTTAGTGGAGAAGTCTGCCATTTCTGTGCTGGCTTTGTGTTGACCTTCACTTGCACAAAAGATAAAATAAGATAATGGGGCTTGAATGTAATCCTGTTTAATTTTGTCTCACTGATATTAACCTCACTGTCTGAGTGTTAAAAAGCTGCATTAAGTTGCCAATGCAAATCCAACATTTCCTAATGTATCTGCTTTAAGCCCCCCCCCCCAGACATGTTTTAAAGTTTGCAAAAATACTCTGCTGTAATTAACTTTGTTTAATACAATTTACAGTTCTTTTACAACTCTGAAAAGGGGCTGGAAGCACATCTATGCTAAATTGCTGGAATTCTGTATCAGGACTCATGCCCCGGGCCGTCCACCACCGCTGCTTTAGCTCGGTTGACTGGTGAAAGAGCAGACCAAAATCAGCCACTAGCAGACAAATCAAAACGGTAAGCGTGGTTAGCGTAGTTAGCATAGTGAGCATCTTTTAATCTTTTATTTGTTGTTGTTTGTTGGCTTGTAACTGGCTGCGTTAGTGGTTAAACTAACCAATTCTTCTGTGCCCTGCTTTTCGGTGGAAAACCATTTTCAGCCATGTGCGGCATGATCATGCTCATGACATGATAAAGAATGTCAGTTCATTGGTTGACTTCTTTATTGAAACAATGGTAGTTTGTTTGGCTGCACTGTAAATAGCAACACCAGCTGACAAAGTGGCTGCTCAAAGGTTTTTGCTGTGGCATTAAACCACACTGTTACCATGGTAATGACGGGAGTCACCAAAACAACCAGGCCTGAAATCATAAGGATTATAACTTTCACCTATAATTGTGTAATAGTTTAATCTAATTTAAATTATTACAGTGCTAATTCATCAGGGCCTATCAGGACTTATTTAATGTCACTGAATGTAGGTGGTAATAACTGTTCATTTATTTGCTCTTGGTTCAAAAATTCAGCTGGAGCGTTCAGGAAATCATTTGATTTGTTTTCCATAATTCTGGCAATTGCAGATTCCAGCCCTAATGTGATTTGGGCTTTGTAAAAAAATATTGTTCTAATAACATATTAAATCTGAAATCTGGACTGAGTTTTGAGATTAGGGTGGAGGCGGTGGTGGCAATTTTCTTTCTAAGTCATGGGGAGAGTCTAATAAAAATATTGTATTGCTTTGATTTGCAGTGTCATTATCAATCAAACACAAGCTTGACCCCGTTTCTACACACTAATAATCTCCATACCAATCCTTAAACTGTGTTGATATACTATATATATTTTTCAAGTGGTCAATAATTTAATGTTGTAACCCTGCCAGAAAAAAAAAGAAAAAAAACCCTGAATCCAGCAGTCTGTTTAGAGTTGTCCAAGGGCACGGAACAAAGATGATGGTGGTCATTAAGTGAGTAATTACATCAGTGAATAGGCTTTGAATTTCCTCAGCTGTCGCACTAACAGAGAAACCTACAACCAAGCACTGAAGGGTCAGTGAGGTGATGTGAGATTTTGTTCCCATCCCCAGGAAATCAATCAATGCATATCCATGGATACTTGCAAGCAAACAAAAAGGAGGCGCAGTTCATATAGGTCCCACACATTTCAAAAACTATATATTCATTATGATAAGGAGGATGTACAAACAGCAATTCAATAGGTGACAGCATTCAGTGATTTCCTTTATGACGCATCTCCCCTCGTCTCTTTGTTGCTATGTTTATTATCACTTCTTCGCCTCCTCTTCTCTCTGTCTCCCCATCTTAAACCGTTTATTTAGGAGGGTTGTTTTAAGAAGCAACATAACAGAGAGAAATGAAACAAAACTTTTTAGATGTTGGGTTAAATCTGACATCCATCCTAGTCATCTAATTTCACTAAATTGACAGATATTTACATTTTAAAGCTTCTTTAGAAAATCCCACACCTCTTTCTTTTTTTAAACTTTTCATCCTGGTGCATTGAATGTCTTAGAGGATGTGAGTCCATTTTCTTTCCTTTGCTGGGAAATTGCATCTTGTTGTTTCTAACTCCCTTCTCCATTATTCTAAGGAGTGACTCCTTGGTGGGCCATTGCCTTTGTAACTCTGGCAGAGACTTGACAACACTCTTCCTACAGTATGACTCACTCAGCCCTCCACAGACATACTCTGTTAAAAAAGAGACTGAGAGCTGCAATTAAAATAGGTTGAACGCTTATGTGTTAATGATATACAGAGTAATGTAAGGTTTTCTAAGTTCGATCAGTGTTTGTATTGATATATACATTAATAGACAGAAATTAAATCGTCACCTAAGACAACTATGCATACTCTTCAAAAGGCTGAGGTGTAGTCTTCATGAAATATAGATCCACTTTAAGGAAATTTGACATAAGTATTTGAGTAAATGCAGCTGCACATGTCAGAAAATGTCAGAAAAGTCTAAATCAATCAGTCAGCAAGTGTGTTTAATCAGTGCATCAATGCCTATTCATTCAGAAAAACAAGCAGCAACAAACAATCAGACACAATTTTGATCCATGCCAAAAAAACAAGAACACACAAACAGTTTGTTTGTTATTGGGTTGTTTTTTTTTACCTTTTCCAAATCCTTTCTTCTCCTTTCCTCTTGTTTTTCTCCCTCTGTTTGTCCACAGATCTTCCAGAGTGGTGACTCTTTCACAGTGATCCCTCTCCTCCTCTCTCTGTGCTCTGTGATGAAATGATCAGTAGGAGAGGGTCTGCTGTTGCTTCCTTAGAGGAGGAAAGCTCTTTTTATAGACACATGAAGTACGGAGCTCCGAGTCTCGAGGCCTTGGGGTGTGATTGAGGTAAAAGGGTCTTTTGCTCCTTTCTGGATGGGGAGGAGGGTGTATTCGTGTGTTTGTGTGTATGGCAGGTATACAGACCACCCACACATTTTTAATCACTGGTGCTGCTCATGTCACCAAACAATAGGTGAAGCATTAGTGAAGTAGTTGATAACTTGCCACTCCCCTCCTCCTGCTTCTTCCTCTGGTTTGGGTGCGATCTTAAAATTAAGTATAATGACAGATTACTGGGATGTTTCTGTGCTCTGTGCTTGTTTACATTACCGTACATGCATCAAAACATCTGCTCTTCATTTGTGGACTCGTCAGTTCCTGTTTTAAATCCCTCAAAGGTCAATCGATGACATCTTAATGCTCAAAACAGCATCCTATTCAAAAGGAGGAAGAGCTGTGGTGAAGTGTGCAAATTGATTTGACTGATTGGATAATTTTCTGGGGTTCTTGTTTACAAGGTGTGTGTGTGTGTGTGTGTGTGTGTGTGTGTGTGTGTGTGTGTGTGTGTGTGTGTGTGTGTGTGTGTGTGTGTGTGTGTGTGTGTGTGTGTGTGTGTGTGTGTGCATGTGCATGTGTGTGCATCCCATTGCGGAGACTTCATTTGGAAGACCTGACTCACTGGTTGGACGTCATGACTACACCTCAAATGGAGAAGACATACGCACACGCACGCACGCGCACGCACACACACACACACGCACACACACACGCACACACACAAACACAGTGTTTCATAAAAGGAAAGGTGCTGTTGAAAAGAAAATCACCTATTCAGTGACAATAATATACACATTCATCTTTCTTGTTCTATAGCCGTATTGATTTTATCAAGGAGTGATATACGAGGACGAACACAGAATAGGTGGTTGGAGGTTAACTCCAGGACAAAAGGAGGAGGAAAACACATGTGCCTGTTGTAAGAGACATTGATTAATAAGTTTCACGTTTTTTTTTACTTTTAAAATTTCAGTGTGAACACAGAAAAAATAACACAAAAAGTTTACAATAAAAGCATGTGAAGCACTGGAAATGGCATCAGCTACCTGACGGCTACCTGCACGTCTGCAAACAAGTGCAAACTAGCACAATCACCATGCAGAGTGATCAAGCAATTTGTTGATTAAGATGTATGAGTTAATGTTGCAAATATAAATCATGAATCATGCTGTGATTATTTTCAGTTTACTGCCTCCGTCCTTTGAACAACGTCATTTAAACATGGTCAAAGTCAAATGTTTTCCTTTTTTTTATGGTCAAACCCTAAAAAACAATAATAATGTTAATAAAAAAGAAATCATACTTGCACACTCGTGTCAGGCTGCTTTTAAGTATCTCAAAGTCATGAATTAAAGCAGATCATCCACATTTCCTTTGATCATAAATCTTTGATATTAAAGGTCTGCAACAAGAAACAGCTGACAACAGACTCATATAACAGATCATAAAGATTTATTATGCTGGGTGAACTTATAAAAAGGCGCCTTGTTCACAACATCACATCTGTCATGTATAGTAACTGTCATGTATCATAACTCACATATTCACAGAAAACATTAACTGTTTCTGCGGACTGCCATCGTGTATCCAGTTTTTTATATGAAAGCAAAGGTGCTCATAAAGGACTGATGTTTATAGTCAACCCTTTATCTTTAGGTGACATCATGTTGCACACGCAGACATAAATAAAAGCTCCAATGCTCCTCCACCCTTCCCTAGATACAACTGCGTTTCCTCACTACACTGTTATTCCTCTGATTTACACTTGAGAACAGCCCTTCACTGTGCCGTGTCTTAGGCCACTGTCCTGCTCATTTCAGGTGATTCACAGACTTATTTAACTTCTGTGATATTTTAGTGTCATGCATTTTATTATATATTTAATGGTATTTCTGTGATCTTTTGTAATTTTTGTTTTGCATGAATAACCTGAAATGTCTAGAGAGATTTCAACTTTATATTTACACGAAGAACACCACATACCTTAGAGTACAATGGCACTGTAGTACATAAAAGACGCTAATAATAAATAAGGTTTAAAACCTGAATATGGGTAACTGAAGTGGGAGTCATTTTCTCTTATCTCTCCCAGAGGCAAGAGCCACAACCCCCATAAGATTTAACCCACTTAACCTCCATGTGGCCTTCCTCTCCAGGTGGTGTTTTTGCTCTGCACAGCTCCTGCTTATGAATTTGAGTCATTCTTGGATATGAATATTAAAAACAAGAAGAACATGCACGCTAAGCCACCTCTTCAATGGATTAAAAAAGGTTTAAAAACAAATGGAGATGATGCATTTCAACAGCACTGGAGTGGAACTCATTTTCCTGTTGATGGTGTTGAACTTCCTCCGCTTAATAATAATGCAACCCCCAGGCAAGGCTGTGCAGGGTGTGAATCATTGCCTAATAAAGACTCTGCCATTTAACCAGCTGCCATTTATACAAGTGTTATCATCACATCAATCTGCAGACATTTTACATATATATGAAAAGAGGAGACAGATATTTTCTCAACCAGTTATTTTTTCCAGATCTTTCCTTTGCAGATGCAGATGGCAATCTGATTTGTTTCCAATAAGTCTTAATGCACAAACAAGGCAAATATTGTGCCAGAACTTGACTAAGATGCAGTGTTCAGATACATGAAGTGTTTTCACACACATCATTTAAATTGTTGAAATGTGATAATATTGGTATTGACAACCTGAGATCAATATTTTGATGAGTAAATTCCCACTATCTATGATACGATACAACACGATACAGTGTTTGGTGCTACTTTGCCTTTAGTTAGTTACTTTAGTTAGCTTCTTTGCATTCACATACTGTGAATATAGATAGTGCAAAAAAGGCGGTAATTACATTATTTCTAGCACTACTGGCTGCTATTTTTTAAATTAACTTTCTTTAACAAGGCAAAAAACATATTTAACATTGGTTTATCACTATGATACTCCTGGCTTTTATATACCATATTTTAATATGGTTAAATAGAATGGACATTCATGTGTTGTATATGCTTTTATTTAACTTTTATAACAGTTTCTCTCTGAGGTCTACTTGACTCCAAACATATGTAACGTCCCAATATATTTCTTTGTCTGTGAATGACTTTCTGGTCAGTAAAATGAATAGGAATGTTATAACCTTGATAAAGGTAAGATTTATTGTAGGGCTGTTGTATCAGGCCGCATTAGTTTTAATTAGACTTACCTATTAGATTAGCAACTGAGTGTCTATTTGTTTATGCTCAGCCCCTATAACATATAAAAAATTAAATATGTCGTTATTTGGTGTAATAACGCTTGATACTCATTTCTGGGTCAACATTTTAACCATTTTATGTATTTCATGTTTGGCAGTGTTTCCCAATCTCAAGTTCGTAATGTGTCATCAGGAAGGTGCGTTAAAGCACTATGCAAGTGTAAACATGTAATAAAATGCCATATTGTAAGGAATTATTTATCATTTCAAATGAAGTACCATCCAGCTGCAATGCATTTGAAAAAAAACATCTTGAACCAGAGCTTTCGACTTTTGCACAACCTGAACCAACAGTAATTATTCAGCTGATTTATTGCACCCTGATGGCATCCAATGGGATGCTGTCCAATTAGGTAATGCTTTCTCCTGCAGGACATGAATTAAGGTCTGTGCCATGAGGTCCTCTCTGATTATGTATCCCATAGGATCCTCTGTGAATCCTCCCACCTCGTCTGTTCTACTGCCCACGACCTAAAGACTGATCAGCATCTGCCACCAGTACAAATCTTCCAAGTTTTTAATTAATCTTGAAGGAGATAAAGACACTTCCAGGTCCGGTTCAGGTGTACTATTCCCAGGAAGATGTTGTGGGCGCTGTCTGGATGAAATTGCCACGTGATGGAGGGCTCGCTCACAGATATTTTGCCTCCTTATTTGAACACTTTCTGCTAGTTGGCAGTATTGTAGACTGTGCTTGACTCTGTTATGCAGTTTCCTTGGTCAGTGAAGTAGTGAAGTGCATTAAGTAGCCTACTCGTGACCCAATGTCTTTGAATTTCTTCTGCCCCGGTAATATCTAATATTACAAAGTGTTGTCCTCATTAAGCTTTTTGAGACCGTGCGTGCTCTTACACTTTTGGACAACAATGGCACTGGGGAATAAGCTGTATCATGCTTTGGGTACACAGGTTTTAGTCTTTTCATGGGATTGTTGATTTAACCGTTGAACAATGATAGTTAATGCTCAGGGTTTAGGATAGTGGACACTCGGAAAGGGCTCCAGAGTAGCTTAGATCAACCTGCCCCGTCTTTGGTTCCTGTAAATGGGGTTGTTCTACTCTACAGGCCCACAGAAGAAGAGTCCAAATACGACTGTAGCTCCTTAGAGATCATAGGGTGTGACTCATGACATTTTTAGAAGTTACCAAAAAGACAAAACTAATTAATTAACTAATTAATTAAAAAACTTTTTTTGTTTATTAATTGTTAATTGCTTGGCAACAGTGTTAGCAAAAAGCTGAACCTCTTGCTGGACCTCAAGAGTCCTAACTGAAGGCAGGCAGCATGTGGTCACTGCCTGATATATGACGGGGCTGTAAAATGACCACCATCGCTGCTACGCTACTGTTTTGTCAAACTGTATGCGGGAACAGAAAAGAAAAGATGGTGTCACTTTTTTCTAGTTTTGTTGCATTACGGTCAGAAATATTTGGTGTGTGTGACTTATATAATAAATGAATCACACAAATGCCATTCCACCTTTTCACTGTTTAGTCACTATCCAGCATCTTCTATTTGCAATGTCCTCGGTTTCCTTCTTGCTGCATCTAAGCCGAGTCATAGTGAGAGTGAGGCTGTTAGTCCTACAATAGATTGGAATAGATTAGAAAATTGGACTTAACTGTATCTGTAACCTTTTAAAAAAAAACAATTAAAGACATTATGTGACGTACCTGGAGCTTTTCTCATTATCCAGAGCAATCCATGACAAGCTCAGTGTCAGGTTATGCAAGTGTGCATCATGAATAGGTTGACGTCGCTTCAAAATGCTGCCAGAGTGAGGAGGAATGTCCCAATTGGCAAATACTGTATGAGTTGCATTCCTCCCTTATGTTGTAGGAGGAAGAGAGAACAGATTCATGTGAAGAAAGGGAGGAGGCATGTTTACATGCTGCGAAAGGTTGTTAAATGTCAGATTTTTTCAAAAGTGCCATTTTCTCCAGTGGTTCTGTAGTGTGAGGTGGGTGTTTTTACAGTTATCACCTTGGAAAAGCATTTTTGAATAGGTGAGTTTTTGTGTGTGGGAGACGCTGACTTGAAGTGGATAAAAGATCAAAACAAAAAGAGAGCGTATGTCTTCAAAAGTATCTATTTACTGTGGCCGTGGCCTCAGATAGTAGACAGAATCCATTCCTGATCATATCTTAGGGCATTCAAAGCCTACCATTGGTTCAACATATTTTAACAGAACACCCACGCATTTTTGTGTCCCAGGATAAACTTTTTTCAAACCGTCAAATCTCAAAACATGAGCTTCAGAGAAGAGGTGCTCTGGCTTTAAGCCAGACATGAGAACGCCTCAGGCAAACCCATGGACCCTGCTTCAACACTCACCAAGCAAACACTTTGCAGGTATTACTGTTACTATTTATCTATTCTATAGGGTCTTAGTCCCAAACCGAATAGCAGTTTTTAGTGGGACTGGAAGACACCCCAAAAACCTTTACATATTTTACCTTACTCGAAAATGTACTGTTTTACATTACTCACATTCACAAATTCTTTATCATTTCTCTCTCTTGATTGTAAAGCACTTTGAAACTAAGTTGAACAAATAAGTGCTTCAGGTGGTGATTGACATGTTGCTATTGAGACAGCATTTTATGCTTTATGTGATGGGGGTAGACGAGGACAGACCCAAGAAACACGGAATTCATTGCATGCAAGAACCTACATGTACCATGGGTGTGCATTGGTTGTTGCTTTTGATATATAATGTAATTTGGTCACGTGTTTCATTCTGTTTTCTAGATCTTGTAGGAAATGTGTATTTGTTTTTTACTCCGCTGCAGCTGGAGCTATATTAAACCTGTTGAAGGACCCAGGTGCAGAGATGAAGTTTAGGCCTCTAATATAGGTCTAAAACTAGATTTTTAACACAGGACCACAACATCTGGTACAGGAATAATGGAAGGCTTAGCTTTACTGTATGATTATGCGATTAATCAAATTTAGACAAGCAATCGACACACAGTGGGCTCTCTGGAGGTTTGAGGCCTCAGGGCACTTAACCTGCTTTGTGATGGTTGGTGATGCAGCTTTCTGAGTGAAGGACAGATGTTCAAACAAAACACTTAAACAGCTGATGACAAAGAAGGTGCCCATCAGTGAAATCACCTGCTGACGTGTTAGTGTCCCATGCTGGAGACTGCTCCTTCAGTTTATTGATGCATTAAGCAGAGCGCCGTTCTGAAAGGCCAAGATGGTCACGTGAGTTTAGGTCAGTTAATCATTATTCACACTCACATCTGATATGAATTGAACTGAATTGACAAGCCAACTTACATCTGACAAAAAATAAAGTAGGTGGCGCACAGCAGAGTGAATATCGACAGCCACTGCAAAAATACACCTGCTCCACAAATTGACTTTTTTTTCATTGAGCAATTTCAAGATGTTGTACAAAAGAACAGAGAACCCCGTCTGGTATACAGCTCTTGCTCTACAGTCTTGATATTGTTTGATTTTCTTTGATTCTGCATTAGCAACTTAAAGGTTCCATATTGTAGAAAGTGTCTTAATCAGGGGGGTCTGACCCCATCAATCCCCCCCCCCATAATTTGAACCATGTGAGTACTTTCATACTTTCGTTCCAACAACGAACAAGGGTGTTATTAGCAGTACATGCTGACATCGGTATTTCTGCGAGACGTTACCCTTCACTCACAACACATTTCACCTGCCATGTTTAATGTCTTTCCTCATCAAACTGTCCACAAGGTTTTATGTGAAGCCGTTACAATTTTTTTTAAAGAATTTTTTTAAATTGAAAAAAACTAGGACAGGATGCAAAAATAACCTCTGTCCAAGTCAGAAGCCGAAGGTTTAGTGTTGCAGATGTTTCTTTGTTAATAAATACTCAAGCATACAGATGGAAACTCCCTTTTCCTTCGGACCTCGACACAAACAGTAGCTTCTCTTACTCCTTTCTCAGTGTTATCACATAATGTTCCACATGTGACTTAAATCTATGAAAAAGATTACACTAAATGTAATGGACCACATCCACTGATGGAACAATTCTTGGAACAAGGCCACTGGCTAAGAAGAACATCATTTGTGGTTTAACTTTTTTATTCGTTATGACATATTTTAAGAGCTTTTTCCCAGCATAGCTGCCTTCATTATCATACTTAAATTACATGGTTTTAGATCCTTTGCGAGCCTACTGTAGTTTCTAAAAGTGAAATAATGCTTACGGGCTGCTTTCTGAAAAGTTTATCTGGAAAATTGTGTGAGGTTTGGGCCCCTCTCTGTTAGTCTCAGTCATGACAGGTTTATATAAACGTGTGTGGTGTTTAAAACACAAAGCAGTGAAATTTGATTTATCAAGCTTTACATTCCACAGTCTACCAGCTGTAGACTAACAGTACAGGCATAAACTGTTAAGAAAAGACAAAGCAAAACACAAAACTTGAGGAAACCGGATAGACAAAATCCCTGACTGCCCACAAGTGCGCATTAACTGAAACATCCTGCAAAACAATACAATGAATAATTTTATTACCTTTGGCAATAAGAAAGCAAATTAAACCATGAGAAACAGGTACTGACTGTGTTTATGGGTCTTCACACAATCACAGTCTGACATCCCCTGCAAAGGACTGCGACCATAATGTCACCGAACCGGACACTCTCTCAGTTTATGAATTTCTCAAGCATGAGTGAGAACCGCTTGAATCCTAATGGGAACATGAAACCAACCTTAATGTCAGTGAAGCAAAGAATAATTCACTCTGGAAAGTCTCATACCAGCAATGCCAGTGTATTACACTCCTACAGCATCTCCCACAGGACATCTCAGGAAGCACAGTCCTAGGCCTTTCTCCAAAATCCTAAAATAGAAAATAAAAAGCTTATTGTTTCCCTTGGATGTGACTCCCAACCACTGGTCATAGTTGATAGCTGAGACACATGGTGCTGTTTTAAATGCATGTTAGAAAAATCTTTGCTTGTGTACAATTATTCTTGTTTAATTAATTCCAGGGGTTATATATTGTTGGAGTGTGTTGTAATTTCCTTTTTTGTTGGATCCATTTTACTTTAACTTGGCTGACCCAGTTCATCCTCATTTAGGGATTTCCCAGAATTGTCTTTCGACAACAAACACCCAGAGTTTATGAGATTTTCAACTGGAGATTTTAAGATGTGAACAGAGACACAGTAGCAGCTGATAGCATGAAAACATTGTGTGTGTGTGTGTGTGTGTGTGTGTGTGTGTGTGTATGTATGTGTGTTTTAACCTCTAAGTACTCTGTAAACACATGTTTTTAAGAGCTACCTTGTAATAACTATTGCTGCTGTTGTAAGTTGCATGTTAGCCACAAGAGGCTGCAGTTTGGTCACAAATAAATCAGCCTCTGCTGAGAGTAGAATTGTTCTTCTTTTTCACTTTATGTTTCCTCTTTTACATTCAAGTTATAATGTGAATCAACCGTAAATGAATGAATGAATGAATGAATAATTATGTAATTTTCACATTTTCCAACAGGATCAGAACAATCTTCTGCATTTGTTGTGATATATTGCTCTTTGTTTTTACTCTCATTGAGCCCACACTCATCTCCAGGAGATTGCTATAACATACCTTTTTTAATGAACCTGTAAAGGCTCTTCAGATAATTCCCCCCTTCTTGTGCTTTTTACTCTCCTGTGGTACCATTAAAGCTTTTTGTGGTGTCCTTGTAGGATGCAGTGATTAATAACTTGCTGTGATATTTAAAAATGTATAATGAGATCACTATGGACTTTATTCACAAGGCACATGACAGCATGACAGCAAGTGTGTGACAGTTTATTGCAGCAGCAACTTCTTAAATGAGATAAAATATGTGTACAGTTTGTATATGTTTTTAGGTGGTGGAATGGAACATAAAAAGCAACATAGATACAAAATGTTAATAACAGATAATAATATAGTGCTAAACTACTGCTACTACACGGACAAAACCACCACTGAGGACACAGTCGCATGTCTTTTCATGGCGTTTTCTCTGGGAATGCTTTGAAACACGGAGGAGAAGCTGACATTCTCATACAAACATTACAAATTAACTGGCAATAAAAATGATAACATTTTGATAAACTGTAGTGATTCACTATTCACCACACAGCTAATTAACTAAATAAATGAAATCAATGTTAAAAAAAATGAAAAATATCATTATTTTGTGGTTCCTCAGGTAGAAGTTGGGGAATATAGACATTTGTTATGTTTAAATTCCTGGCTAAGGCACTGACTTCTACTACTAGTAGAGTCACTGGTCAATTAGCACTTTTCTTAATCAGACAAACTATCACACATCCTTCTAATGTAGGTTAACATTTAATAGAACACTTTATTTTAAGCACATTTTTAAAAGTAATAAATACTTTCATTCATAATATGCTTTGGGACAAGCTCATATATTAGCTCTCATATTAAAATACAGTAGGTTTATACTATATATTGTGTGAAATAATGGCCAAATGTATAGCCCAAAGCCTACATGTTGTAAAAATGTAGGTTATGCAAATAAATTGCCCCACAGACGCTGTAATTCATCCACGGCCAAAAGGCAACAAGGGGGGACATAAATATGTGAGGGGAGCTTCTTTGTTCGACGTTTAGTCACCTCTGTGGCCCCTGGAAAACCATTAAACGAGGAGGACTTCTCCCAGGAGCCCGGCATTCCTCAGATTCCTCCGGTCTGATGTCAGAGCAGAGGGGACGGCCCTCCAGAGGCATCTGGACCTACTGCTGCCTTCACGGCCCCCGCCGAGGCTGCGACCTCTGAGCTCTATTTTGATTTCAGAAAATTTCGCGAAAATATGTACCAAGTCACTTTTTTTTTTTTTTTTTTTTTTTTAACTTGCTTTCTTTTGACAATCATGCCATATGAAGTTATTTTCATATGACATAAAAGGAAAAAACAATTCACCCAAAAGATGCACATCATATCTGCCATTTGTCCCGGCCTTGAGATAACTAGTTGTCTACTTGCAACCCCTTGTCACAGGTTGTGTATGTCTACCAGCAGTGACCAGCAGTGGTGGAAGATAAAGTTACTTAAGCTAAAGCAGTAATTCTACAATGTAAAATTTCTCATTCACAGGAGTGGCATCTAATGTGGGAACATTTAATTTTAATGTTGTAGCTGCACTGTGGAAGTGAAGCTTAAATTCAAACTACTTTGTATACTAATGTGTAAACACATCACACTTCTATTGTCATATGTTATGTATATAAATTGCATTTTTCCCTTGAAATGTAGTAGAACAGAAGTATTAAGTGAGATATAATGATTACACTCAAGTAAAATAGGTAGCCTACAAGTAGTGTACCTCCTCATTCTAGTAAGTACGCTATATGACCAGTTTAATAAATAATCTACTTTTTAACGTGTTTTATGTGAATCATTTTTTGGTCATTCACAAAAAAAGTAAGTTAGAATAGAAAAGAATTAAACATAACTTGTAATATTTTTTATGTTTTACAATCCTTTTCTACTTCCTTGTTTGGACGTTGAACGCGTAACTCGTGATTCCAATGTTTTCTGCAGCTTGTGAATGCATCATATGCTCCTCTCTCCCCCTGTCGTGAACGCCTCCATTGGACTAGAGGGACCACTACTATAAACATACCAAGAGTCCCAGCGAGAGAAGAAGACCACGTCGTTGTTGTCCACGGCCAAGTTGGAGACGTTTCGTGGCTGTTTTTTTTTCTGCCTTTTCTGCTCCTGAAAAACTCTGAAAAAACAGACAAAAACTTGACGCCGAAGCAGCTTCAGGACCAACTCAGGACTGACTTTGCGACTGCATTTGCGACTTTTTTTTTTTAATTCTAAAAGTTGCGCTCAAATGATTCAAGAAACTCTCGAGATTTTTGTTTCCCACACAGGATTTTAAAGGTATTTCAAAGACCATATGAGGAATATCTGTTTGCTTTGAGGTTCAACGCCGTCGAGCAAAGACGTTTCTCTGGAGCAGAAAACGGCATGTAGCGCAGGATCAAGGGTGAGTTGTCTTGCTAAAAAAAAAAAAAAAAAAAAAAAAAATCTCTCCCAGGAGAGTTTTCTTCTGCGCTTGATTGTTTCCAACCCACAGGCATTCTTGTAATAAGCAGAGAACAACACTTTTAAAGTCTGAATGAACAGAGCTTAAAATGTAAAATGTAGGCCAAATGGCTTTGGCCACGTAGGGCAGGAGATCCCAAATATTTTTATGCCAAACCCACCCTCCTCCTCCTCCTCCTCCTCCTCCTCCTCCTCCTCCACCTCCTCCAGCACATAAACATAAATTAAAATACAGGCAGAGCCCCAAATCCTCCTCTACATTTGATAAGATGCGGGCAAGTGTTGGGTGTGATTTGGAGATCTCATTAACCTGTACGTTGCTGGATTGTAGTAGAAAGAGTGAAACCTCTAATCAGAGCAGCGTGGAAAGTCTCTAGAGTTAATCAGGGAATAGTAATATTATATTTCATATATGCACTTGTTTGAGGTCCATCGTGGACTCCCTCTGTAGGGCCCCTCAAGGATGCAGTTTGGGCCTCTTTCTAGGAGTCCAATAGGTACATGCCATGTGAAGTCAACAGCTGTAATATCTAGGTCCTACTCTGTTATTGCACCTAGAGATGACATTTTTACACTGAAAACAGCTCGTAAAGTGTGTTCTTGTACTGAGCCATCTTGTGGAAAATGCTTGGAGTCATCCAGGTCAAAAGGGAGGTTGTGAATTAGAGCTGCACATGCATTCATCTCCAAAGTAATTACAGTTCTACATGATGCCGTTAAACACATTTGGATGACATGGTGTGTTTGTGTATGAGCCTGCCTCTCCTTTAACCTGGTGATGATGACATGATCACTGTGTTGCTGAGCTGTTTGTCCTCCCCTCACACCGTGCGTGCACACGAACTGTGCACACATGTTTGTGTGAGAGTATGTAAAAGATGGGTTTGGACATGCACCCTGGACTAACACAGCTACAGTAAAAAAAAAAAAAAAAAAAAAAGGGGGAGAATTCTGTAAAGGCAAATATAGCATAGCTGCAGGAGGCGTAGGCCATACACACACACACACACACACACACACACACACACACACACACACACACACACACATCTGGCTGTCTTTATAAGCTCAAAGGCATGCTGTGTAAATTATATGGTGCCAGAGCAAGTGGCTTGGGAGTACACAGCAGTTTTAAAAACCCTGGTGGAGAATTGAAAAGACCAAAAGTCAGAGCAGTATCCTTCATCCATGCTCCTCATCACCTTATGGTCTGGCATGTTTCAGAGTGGAGACCCAGGGAAGAGTGGTTGAATATCCAATATCTGTTTGTGATTATTTCCGTAGATCCGGTGCCATTTCTTGTCACTTTGCATCCTGCAGTCATATTTGAAAACAAAAGGAAAGTTTCTGAAATGCCAATGCAAGGTCCCAAAGGCATGTTTTGTCTAAGGTCAGCATGGTAAGAATATAATAGGTGTTTACTGCATAATGGAAGCCTGCATGTAAAAGGAAAAGTGGCTATTGTTTGTGTAGCCAGTGGTCATTTGAGTCTAAAGGCCATTTGATTGCTATGTGGGGCAAACATACCTGTAATTTTGGTCAAGTGTTCATGCTGTAGCTCAGGAGGAGAGTGAGGGAGAAAACATAGGCAGCAGCGGTTATTGTTGGTATTGTTGCAGCAGGTTAAGTGAAGAAATGCACAGAATTCCTTCAAACTCAACTTGTGGTTCTCTTGTTATTCTGCAAATGGAAAAGAGCCATAAGGCCGTGATCTCTTTCTCTTTTCTTAAATTTAAATGCATTTATGATGAAGTGACAATATCAACTTGTGATGCAAAATGAGGATGTCTAATTGATGAGAGAGAGCACAAATTACAAATCAAATCTTATTATTATAGATTTGTCATACTTTATATAATCCCAAACCCTAATTCTATCCTTTTAATATGTGGTTTTGCATGTTAGGAGATATGCTTCAGACCATAGTCGATTAATCAGTTAATCTACAGAAAAATAATCGACAATAGTTTTGATAATCAAAAAGCAAAAATGCCAAACATTTGGTGGTTCCAGCTTCCCAAATGTGAAGATGTTAAATGTTTTAAAACAGTCCCCATTAATATAAACAGAATATAAATCTGAGTTTATAGGAAGCCAGTTATTGAAATGGTATGTGACTGTAAGCAGTATGTTGTGTGTGGTGAGTGTATTCAGACTGGCAGAGAAGCCTTTGTCGGAGGATCTGTGGAGTTGTGTAAGAGCTATGCTCTCTGGCAGCCCGGTACACAACAACAGAGCAGAGAGCGTGCTGCGACCTGCCCAACTCTCCCACACTCCACCTTAGGCACCTTCCAGGTGCTGCGGATGAGTTGTCAATCACTGCTAGCAACAGGACAGACCCCTCTCCCTCTGCTCACCTCAAAACTGTTTCCATGATGTGGCCCACATATGGGTTTAAGTGTATACACACGTTTTTAAGGTTACTTTGTGCGGAAGTGTGTATGTGATCCTAAGGAAGCATCAAGCAGAGAAAATTTCCATTTGATGTCAAGTTTAAAATGTGTGAATTTTCCTTTCCTCGCAACCATTATGTCTGTTGGGTACAGCCGGATGTAAACAGTAGCAAACCCAAAGTGTTGCTGCTTTCATAGGCTTGTAAACTCCGTGCTGTTGAAGTCCCTGTTAGTGTCGGTGCCTGAGGGTTCAGCTGTGAGAAAACACTCAGTGGCTTTTTGATGATTGAGCATGTGTGTGTGGAATTGTATTTGTGTGTATGGTTATGTGAGTGTGGTTCCCAGGAGCAGAAGGGGGCGGGGGGTGGGGGTGGGGGGGTGGAAAATGTGAGCAGCACCGTGGTTTGGCTGGGACAGGCGCAGTGGCTGATGGTCGATGGTCCCATCGTGTTTCTGTTGTTGATGTGGAGAGCCACTACTATCAGCCCCCCCCCCCCTTCTCCTGACCAACTGTACCAACATGATAAGAGCCATCTCCTCTTTCCTTTCTGCTCTGTTCTCATTGTCCTCGCTTATCTAAAGCCTTTATTTTCTCATTCGGATGCTGGGAATCACCCAGCTTTGTATGCAATTAGAGGACCTACATTCACACACATATACACACACATATACAAACACCTCCCACTTTTCCTCTCAGTCATATCTCCAACTTTCCCTGCCTCGATGACATCAATCCCCAGATTTCACCGCCGCAGGATGACTCGGCAGAGCAGCGTCATTGTTGGTTTGGAAAACCAGTCTCTGGTCAGTGTTAAGCTGTATCCCTCTTTGATCCTCCCCCTCTTCATGTTCTAGTGACACTGTTTAGATGGCTATGCCAGCCTGAAACACTGGGCATTCGCTATCTATTACTGTCAACTGTGGCACAGCGCTCCAGCCTGTGAGCACATATTTCTATGATTTTTCTGTGGTTTCTTTGGTTTTAGGGTTGACAAAGTCCACACCTGTGCAGTGTGACATTCACTATGAATAATGTGATGCTGGAAAATTATGTCCTTTTTATTTTTTAGATTTTTTTCCCCCATTTTATGCCAAGCAAATGGAGTTTATTTGGTTGCTAATACTCCAAAATTCATAGCATGCACTCTCTCTAATCGCAGCAGATTTGTAGATTTTTAGGGATTTTGTCTGGCGTGGCAGTCGTCTGCGCATGCTCCCATGTCTCCTGCTCTTTGTATGTTTGAACCCCACTGTGCTCAACGCTCAGGCAGACAATAAAATGTGGCCAGATGCATCTTATTGCATTGGATGGTGCAAGGAAAATTATCATCTGCCAGTGGTTAGATATAGTGGATCTTTTCAGAGCAATCCTAAATAAATGCAATATTTAAATATGGCCTGATGTCAAACTGGCTGATAGTAGCAGTCATCACATTACATTACTAAACCCAGCGACTATGTTAACATCCTGTTTTTCCTAACCACATACAACAAACGTAAGATGTGGAAGCCTACTCTCACTACATTTATCAATTTCTGAATTTTGTTTAACATTTGCATGGAGCTTCCCCCTTAATCTGAATCCCTGGATCTCTGAAAAAATGCATGTGTGTGCGTGTGTGTGTGTGTTTGATAGGGATCGAGGGGCAGATGGAAAGAGTGTGTGTGTGTGTGTTTGTGATTGTGTAGTTACAGGCTCCTTCACTGTCTGGATGTCACCTCTGTGTGAACAGTCTGTGTTTGTCACCGTCACTGTGTTCTCATATAATAGAGAGAATGTGAGCATGCATGTGTGTGTGCACGTGTAGTGTGTGAAAGTGTGTGTGTATGCATCTTTGTGTCAGAGATGGGGCTGGAGAGGAAAAAAAAAAGAGCTGGAAAGTGAAAAAGCAGATGCGCTTGTTCGAAACACACTGTCTCGCCGCCTGGCTCCACCATCTGTTGCAGCTGCTAACGTTTGTGTGTGACAGACACTGTGTTTGTGTGTGTGTGTGTGTGTGTGTGCATGCATGCCTGTGCGCGCAGGAGAAGTGTATGTCTGTATGCAACACAAAGTATATGTACAGTATGTGTTGTGGAGTGAACACTTTAAGATGAGGGGACATAAAGGCTTTTTTTAAGCAGGAAGGTACGCACACGCACACACACACACACACACACACACACACACACACACACGCATGCATGCATGAACAATCCCCTGGATCAGACAGAAACACACATGGAGTGTTTGATAACAAAGACGGCCCTGGTGGTGTGTCCTGCTGTCCTTTAGGCATGCTAGGAGAACAGTTTCTGAGTGGTGTGCATGTACAATGTGCATGTGCCTTTATTGTATGTACTTGTTTCAAATTGCAAACACTAAAGTTTGTATCTTACTGCCCAGTGACTAGGGCAGTCTGATCCAGGGTCAGCTCCCAGGAGCTGCTGTTATTCAGACAGACTTTGGCTGTGTGTGTCCAGGAATGTGTGTGGACTTCAGAGCTGTGTTTCCCCAAAACATCTCACCACTGAGCTCCATGGTAAGCCAGAGGGGCACAAGAGGATCAAAGTCCTAAGAAGATTTAGGAAATATCAGACCAGATCTGGCTGTTTTGGTGCAGACATTGGTGTAAAAGTATTTGCAAAATTTTTAGTTGCAGTTGCCAGATCAGACAGTACGGCAAGTGACAAAGTTCTTGGACATGTACAGTAGAAAAATAATTTAAGTGAAGTTATGTGTCTTCTGTGTTACTGTTGACTCTCTGGATTGACACTAGCTAATTAGCTGGTAAACCAATAGGCGAAACAGTGTAGTAGCTTTGAAGCAGCCGTGAAGTCCGATTGTCCGTTCTTTCCTAAAGTATTTATATTCCTGTTGTGCGTAGGGGTCCACCGATCAAAAGGGTTTTTCATAAAATTCTTCCAAGTTGTGAATGTTGTCATGTGAAGCCCATTGCAGACAGTCCTATCATTTTGCCATCTGTGCTGTGACTGCTGTCTGACTGACTGAAGTCACTGATCTGCTATCTTAAACCCCGGGACAGAAAAGGTAAACCCCGTTATGATAGCTCAGAGGCTTCCTTGAGCCTTTGGGAAGGCTTAGGGGAATTGATTTTTGTTCCCACGCACTACAAAATGAGACTGGTTAATTTTTCTGCCACTTTCCAAACAACACAACGCCCTATGGGGCCTTCAGGCCTTCTGTCCCGGTTATGAAGTCCTAATCAGTGATAACTCTTTCTTGATTTTAGGACAGTAACCCTTTCATTTCTGAAGCAAACTCGATAGAAAAATTAGGGTAGAATTAACATTAGAATAAAAACATTAGAATTAGAAGAGAGTAATTATTAAATGAAAGAGAGAAAATATAATATTTAAAATGCTGATATGTTTGGCTTTCTCTGAAGGCCTAGAAGTCCCTGACAGTTCCCCACTGGTGCACTCCTAGTATTTGATCCAGGCCTGGTTTAGGTTCATAGACCAAATTGTAAAAAGAGTACACTGGAGGAAGAGTAGTTACAAGCTGTGAAGCACTTAACCCATTTGTTTTGCTACAGCGTTCATGTGAAACAGGGGAGGAGGGGGTTGGTTGGTGTTGGTATTTCAGACAGACAAGCAACAGAGATTAGATTGATTGAGTTACACACGCTACACTTGCGTCCTCAGCTCTTGGCGGCCTAATGGTCTTAGCAGTAGGCGACAAAGTGCTGTTTTGTTCCTGCTATTGTGTGGATGTGAATGGAACAAAGCAACAGACGGGCTGTCCTGAGACGGAGCGCACACAGCACCCAGATCAGCAACTGTGCTCCTGAGCAGATGCTTCAGAGTAGTTATATTTACAACTTGTCTTTTTGGCAATTTTGTAAAAAAAAAATATGAAGTGCTAAATGGTGTGATTTTCTGTGATGTTTGGTCTGCAGATGAGCAGCTAAATGCAATGGTTGGTTGTGTTTTTGTTGCGTAATGCTACCTGGCTGGCTGTGGTGTTTGGTTTGGTTTGGTTTTAATTCTCAGCTGGCCCCTGTATGCTGAATACACACCTGAGTCGGTAGAGGTCACTGCAGCAAAAACACCCAACATCCTGAGGGAGAAAACCTGTGTCAGCATTGTTTTTGTATTTTTTTTTATCTGATTTTATATGCTTTTGTCAGCTGTTAGGGCATATCAGCTGACTAAACCCTGCCCCACCAAGTTGCTGTTGTTACACCTGTCAAGCTTTTCATTCTTGGATGTACCACTTGAAATTCAGTGTAATTTGTGACATTGTGACTTTGGCCTTATTGGGTTGGTCCTTAATTTCAGACTGAACTAGGCAAAAGCAGGATTCTCATTGCAGGCCAGCCTATCACCCGGGGCTAACTAGGTAATTCAGCTAACGTTTGTCCCATGAGTTGGTTGAAAACGCAGTTGTGGGCTGACTTTTTCATGTTTTCAACATGAATCCTTTAACTGCATCTGGCTACATACATGATTTAAAACTAAAAGACCGAGGCTAAAGCTAAAGAAGGTCAGCTTCTTCACCAGCTGATTATCCATGAATAAGACATGGAAACAAAGAAGTATCATAGGTCTTGCATTGCGGTGTAGATTTAGAAATAGTAATACCAGTCGGATAAGAAATAATGAACAAACAGAGTCATTTTGTTCTAACACATTCCTGTTTGGCTGCTGAGCTGTAATGTTATCTTGTGTAACGCTGGAGTGTAAAAGTCCAATAAAAATCGCAATAGAGTCGCTAACATTAGCAGCATCAAAGAGCAGCTTCCACACAGTGGAGGAATATTACACAGTGGATGTGTTAGTCATGATAAGGTGTTTTTTAACCTGTAACCCAACAAAGTAATTTTGTTAAGCCAGGTAGTTAAAAATATCCTCGAGTTGGTAACACTGGGTTGTTACTGTAGGTATGAGGCTAATTAGATGGACATGGCTGGACATGTCCATCAAGTGCTAATGGTTGCAACTCACATCAGACCAGTGCAAAACACTGTTGCTATTGTATTTTTAGTTTTTGAAAGGGTAAATGAAAAGACCACCCCTCAGACTCTTTAAGAGCTACATAGGTCTCACTACAAAATCATGCGCACTGCGTTAGGCATGTGGGGAGGGGTTTAGCTAATGGTCAATCAGCATGTAAAACTGCTGCCCAGCTTCTCTGATGATTCACTTTTCTTTGTGTCTATCGAGTGCATTTCAGATCACCATCTACACAAATTACAAGATGCTGGGGATAATCAGTCAGCCATCTTTGTTTAAATTCGTCAAGTTGACTTTTTCTGACGCACAAGCACAAAAATGCTTGATAAAGATTAATCTGACATTGGGCTGACAGGGCACACAGCGCTGTTTGCCTGTCTAACGGCATGTGGGAGCACACACACAAACACAGACACACACACACATTTTATTAATGTGTTCAGTTAAAGGTATGCAGCTCCGTGAGGTCAGGCTAATCTCATCTAATTTGCTTTTCACCATATTATGAATCGCCTCAGTGGCTGCACCCTAAAGATCTTTTATCTTGATTGATTTATGAAAGTGTTTCATGTCATAACACAATTCATCGGCAAACAGCTGAAAAAATGTATGTACTTGGCTTAATGTGTGTTAACATCCCACAGAAAAAAAAGATCCTTCTCTTTTTTTTCTTGTCACCTTTTTGCCCCTCGCCACACCAGTTTGGGGAATACAGAAAAAAAACACAACAAAAGATGGGAATGGTTTCATATATATTTAGCCAAAGCTCACTACTCTGAAAAAGAAAAACAACCCTCATCCCTCAGTTTTCCCTCTCGTTTTCTCTGCGCCACAAAATTACAACGTGCAAATTCATAAACGTATATGCTGTTTTTGCATGCTGGAAATAAACACGATGGTTGAGAGAGAATGTTGCGTTTTTTTTTCTTGTTGTTTTTTTTTTTTTTTTTTTTTTTTTTTGCATCGAGGAGTGGGTTTGGTCCCAAACTATTGTCTGTCTGTCTGTCTGGTTTTACTCAACCACACACTCCCAAACCATGCCACTGATTACTAGTTTAGAGTTGCACTAACTGCTGTCTGGTCCTTTGGCTAACCTCTAAAGAACCTGGTGGGTGTGTGTGTGATCTTGTGTATGTGTCGGTGTGTTTCTGGTCTGCTGTCTTCATGCATGTCTATGTTTGTACACTACACAGTGAAAGTATGTGCCTTTATTTGTGTCTTTGTGTGTTTATCTGTGTCTGTGTACTTGTTTACAGTGATCTTGCTGGCCTGTGAGCTTGGGAACATTTCTTGAGGAATTTTAGGGACGTTTTACCGTCAACTTGTGATGTCACTTCCCCTAAGCCTGTGCCGGCGGGGTGGGGTGGGGGGTTGAGGGTCTGTGGTTCAGGTCAGGTGACGGCGGGGGTCATGGTGCCCACATATTCCAAAGCAAAGCTGATTTACTCACCCATTGTAGCCTAATTATTCACTTTTCTGTGGCTTTCGTGCTGTGTGTTTGTGTGTGTGTGTTGGCATAAATGCCCAATAAAAAAACGCATGAATAAGATGATTACACATTACAGTGAGCTGTCTTAGATGGATTCATGATGAAGGAATGTGTTGCGGCTCCCAAAGGGGCATGGCTGTTAGAGAAGATGAGCGTGAAGCAAGTGTGATTCAGGTCGTAGCAAACAACACGGCTGTAAGTCAGCGGTTTGTAGCTTCTTGCCCTCTTTCATTCAAGACTCGCTTCCTTGTGTCTTATTCTCCCGCTCAGCCTTGTCACACACATGCGCACACAAGCGCGCGCACACACACACACACACACACACACGCACACACACACGCACACTTTCCTTCCTTGTGGTGCATACTTGTGTCAGGTGTGCTCTGTTTTTCCAGTCAGGGTAAAGAGGAATCTGGGCCAGGGTCCAAGCTGACTATCAACAGCACATTGCCAGAGCCCAGGACAAGAAGCAACACATCCACTCCATCTTTACTCCTCCTCCTTCTCCCTTTCTACTCCTCCTCCCCCCCTTTTTTCTCCTCTCCTGATCACTGGAGCATTGTCATGCCGTATTTTGGTCTTTTCACCCTCCTGTTTGTGTGTTTTCTCTCACTTTCATACATCCTTTTTCTTTGTTTTTGATGTTTGGTCTCTCGGTTTTCACACACGCTTTCCCTTGGTATCTCTTTTAACTCCCACATATTTGTCCTTTCGTTCCTCTGCTTAGGGGGTGTGGAGCCTTCATTTTGGTTTTGTGATCTAGTTCCTGTCTAACAAGGCTACAGAGTGGCCACCACCCTTAAAATGACACTGCTTTTAGCTGTTTCAATTACTTGCCCTTGGCAACACCAGCATTATTAGAAATTAGAAATCCCTAAATCACTCAGTTTAATGCTCTTATTTTGTTAGGCTTGGCTCTTAGTGGTGTGTATATATAGTATACTACAGGTGTGAATACATACCTGTGTGTACGTGTCTGTGTGTGTGTGTATTCTGTGTGTGTGTTGCGCCCTACTTCAAAGCTTTGTCCTCATCACAGACATGAAAGCTAAGAACTGATGACTAACCCAGAGATGTGTTCAAAGTGTTCCCCAAAGACCTGTCTCAACCTAGAACCACAGTGTGTGTGTGTGTGTGTGTGTGTGTGTGTGTGTGTGTGTGTGTGTGTGTGTGTGTGTGTGTGTTTGTGGGTGGGTGTGTGTGTTAGCCTTTCTTCCTTATGATGTTGCACTGATGTTGCAGTAATTAACAGTTTTATGAGTTTCTCCCTGACAACATGAATTCTGATTTTCTGTTTTGTGGCACTAGCTGACAAAAAGTGTGTCTGTGGAGGCATATGTGTCACCGCCACATGTGTGTGATCTTACACACCATGACACTGTACGCTACAATATCTGGCAGTGTGCTGTTGTTGGGCAGAGAGAGAGGGAGAGGGGAGATAAAAAGGAAAAGGAAAGGCCTCCCACACAGGCAGATATGAGACTTAGAAGCTCCATTAGTTCCTCAAAGCCAGCTGCCGGGTTCAGATGGATGTCTGCGCTCGGCTGTTTGATGTCCATTCATCCATAGCCTTACATCTCTGCCTCTGTCTCCCAGCCTTGCCTGGCACTGGGCCTCATGGGGCTGGAGAGAGCGCAGCTGCCATAACTATAGGATAAAGCTGTCTGCTACCGTGCCATTCCTGCCTCTGCTAACGTTGTAGCACCACCACTGCTGCTATCGCTGGTGATTCTGCGAGCCTCGTCTGTTTTTTGTTTCTGTTTGTTTATGGGAGGTTGGCAGGTTGATAATACAGGGAAATATGGTGTGGGTGTGTTTGATAGGAAGAATGTTTTCTGATTAGAGCACCATGTAGTTTTTTTGCATTCCTGTGGGCCTCAAACGTGAAAACTTGAAGAAAAAAAAATCCCCAAAACTATCTGTAGATATTTTTCAAGAGTTCTATGTCATGGACTAATCCTTCTCTTTTTCATCCCTCCCTACAGCACCCGTTCTTCCTCCTCCACCTCATCGTCCTTCTCCTCCTTTCCGGGCATCTTTGGGAATGGGCCAGCGCCTTGCCAGGGTGCATCTCTCCACCCGGTGGTGTGGTTGGCGTCGCGCGAGAGTGAGGAGGGCAACGGCCAGGTCATAGAGCCTGCCCACCCCTCTCTCCGCTTGCTTTCTCCCAAGTGACTTTTGACCTTTGACTCAGCTGTGACCCCGCCGTGACCTCCGGCCAGCCATGCCCTTCCGGCTGAAGCTGCGGCGCACGCGGCGCTACAACGTCCTGAGCAAGAACTACTTTGTGACACGGATTCGCCTGCTGGACAGCAATGTGATTGAATGCACTCTGTCGGTGGAGAGTACGGGACAGGAATGTCTGGAGGCGGTGGCCCAAAGGCTGGAGCTACGGGAGGTGAGTTTACTATGTGACACTGCTACACGCTACTTGTGGATAATATGTCAGCTGATATTTGGCTTTTTTGGAAAGATCTGTCAGGACTTCAGTTTACTTTACTTGGTTGTTTCTGTTAATCAGTAAAAAATCTATACAGATAGAGGGAGAGGGACATGGAGGGTGACATCCAACAAAGGTCCCTGATTGGATTTGAACTAGGGATGTTTTATTGACATTGTTGTGTGTCCTTCACCAACATGACGCCCCATTGTCTGCGCTTAGTGTCTAAATAATGTATCCCAGGTTTTTCCATATGCAAAGGTCATGAATTATCAACTATTCAATACATAACTATTGGTTAGACTAGAGATACACCAAGAGGAGCATTTGTTTTTGCACTTCAACACATTTATGGGTGCATTGTCAGACTGTGCGTGTGTGTGTGTGTGTGATCGCCACGCGTCCGTCCCCTCACCCTGTGTGTGTCACCCTGCCCTCTTGTGTCCCACTCCTGCAGGGTCCTTGTCTGTCTCTAACGAAGCGTGGCTACCTCTGTCCTCTTTTCACTCCAGAAGAAAGAGATATTGCTCATCCCCCTGTCCCACTTCACCCCTCCTGTCCATTCTCTGTGTGTGTGTGTTTTCTCTCGTACCCTTCGTCTGCTCCGCATCTTTCCGTGTGTTTAATGCTATTTAATGCTTCATTGAGGTTTAATCGCCACCTTACACTGTACTCACACAAATAGGCACTAGGGAGCAGAATACATCCTATTCCATATTTATCTATTCTCTCATTACCTTTAACACAAACAAGATGTACATAGTTTTGCATGTGAATGAATGGTTTGTATGCGGAGTTGTTTCGTGTGTTTGTTCACAGATCAGAGGAAGAATGTGTGTGTTTGGTTGAAGACTGATTGACTTTGATGAATACATGTGTTCAAGTGTGAGTCTGCGCTCGCTGGGGCTGCTTTCAAAGTGAGAGGGAGGGGCTGTGTAGTTGTGCGTACTCACATACTGTTGTGGTATTTGCCAGGTGTCAGTGATGTTATAAATAAGGTGGTGTGATGCTTTGGCTTCAGCCACTGTCTGCCCTGTGCACGCATGCTATCGCAGGACACTGTGTGTGTGTGCGTGTGTGTGTCTGTCCACCAGATTTTAATTTTATTACTGTTCCTGAGGCCCTGAGTGTGTTTCAGTGTCTGCTGGTTCAATGTGAGGAAGGAGTGACTGTTTATGTATATAAGTGTGTGTGTGTGTGTGTGTGTGTCTGTGTGCATGTCCCTGCAGCTGCAGCTTGCAACTTTATGATGTTCATTATAGTCGAGTCAAACCACGCAGACGAAACAGGTGTGCTTACCTCATCTTGATACCAGTGACACACACATACACTGCTATTGAAACGTCACTGTATTTTTCTAAATTACATGGTTAGCCATTTGTAGTGTTTTTAACAAACTCAGTGAGATCTTTATTTAGAAGACAATATCTCTGATGGATGTCAGGGACCATTTGTGAGCTCTGCTAACACACAGAACACAAATGGTAGCAGCGTCATGTTGCATAATTGACTGTCACTCACAAATTGCAGATAACTTTGACAATCCTACGGTGCTCTTGCATGGTGTTCGTTTTGATTTGATTGAATTATGTCAAAATTAAAGTGACAGGAAATTATCTCATGTTGCAAATCACAGCGTGTTGACACCTGCCCCGAATCATTAACTGAACAGAAACATCAAATTTAATTAAACATCTCGAGCAAATAAGTATTCCTAGTCACAGTTTGGGTAATCGCTGACTCCTGTAGTCTAAACCGGTTACAGCACTCCTCTGCTGAACCACTCACTCTTGTTGTGACCCGTGTTGTAATCAGTACAGCATGATTTACACAAACCATTTCCCGAGAAGTTCACGAATCTGAATAGCTCGATCACACCACTTCTTTCTCAGTGTTTTCTTTTCGCTGTTCATTTAGCTGAATTGTGTTGCATTTTCTATGAGCATATATCAGTCTCTAGATGAAATAACGTCATTTTGATTTAGTGAGATAGGATCATTGCCTATCGCTTTTCTCCCAGGGTAATCGTACTGGTAATGGCTCTGGTCTAATATTCATGTTTAATGGAGTTACGCTGTTGACGTCAAAGGTTTGATCAGATTTGAAGGAGAAATATGTTCTTGTTGTATTTCAGCTGCCATGAATCTCCTCTCTGTTCGCCTCAATTGTTCCCAATCAGTTTCTCAACTCATTTCCCATTTCCCTCCTGAACCCATTTCTCTCCATCTCTACAAACCTCTTTCCCATCCCAATACTTTGTCCCTTCCATTTACTGCCATTTCCTCTGTCTCCTGCCAATTTCTCCTGCCTGTTTATCTGCCACTCCATTGTGCTTACGCAACTCATCTTTTCTTTTCCTTCTCCTCGTCGCCCTCTTCTTTCCTGTCCTTCATTGACATCCCTTTGACCGTTTGCGCCACACTGACTGCCTCCCTCGTCCTCTCCTCCGCTTCCAGACCCATTTCTTCGGACTGTGGTTCCAAGGAAAGACCCAAGCCCCGGCCCAGCGTTGGGTGGAGCTGGAGAAGCCCCTCAAGAAGCAGCTCGACAAGTTTGGCAATGAGCCGCTGCTCTTCTTCGGGGTCATGTTCTATGTGCCCAATGTTTCCCGGCTGGAGCAAGAGGCCACGAGGTAAAGAATCTCCAGACACCACTCACAAAACCAAAAACTCGACACAGCAGCTGTGCTTTAGGCTATTACCGTGTACAACAGATGACAGTTGCCATCAGTGCTTCCTCGTTTAATTTGGTCTAATGTGTCAGATGCAGATGTCAGATTCTGCAAAACATTGCTTGTACTTACATGTGACTCACACCAGATGTGCCTAATGTCCGGTGTGCTCCTCTATACACTTGTTAACTATTTCTGTCTACAAAGAAGCCAGGTGCAGTGAGGCTCTAAAAGTAGCTGCTTTTTGTGTGAGAAAAAAACCTGCCAGTTTGAAAAATGTGGACTGGTCTTAATGCACCCTCCCATATTCCATGTAGCCTCAGCCACATGAGAGGGAAAATGATTTAATTCATTTACATTCATTGCTTTGTGTCACCTGCTTTCACAAACCTAACAGGATAGCAACATAGCACAGGAAATATCCTCACCGCTCACAGAGGTGGAATTTTTCCTTTGGCTCCATAAACGTACCTTGTGCACTTGAGCAATGAGGTTCAGTGCGTTTAAGAAACAAAGTTGAAATTGATGCATTTGTGATGAGGAGTGTGTGAGTAAACAAAAAAAATATCATGTCAGTACCAGATTGTTTACCATGGTACCAGCGTTATTGTGTACTGACACCGACTGATGCCATATTCTAGTAAGAAAATGCCCGACTCTGAGTTATTGTTTGCAGGCAATATTTTCTTTAAAGGAATAGTCAACATGGTGGCAAAAATGCTTATTTGCTTTCTAACTGAGAGATAGATGAGAAGATTGATCCTATATTCTATTGTCTGTAGGGGCAATATGAAGCTACCGGTAGCAGCGGCTCACTAGTTTAGCTTAGCATAAAGACTGGCAGCAAGGGGAAACAGTTAGCCTGGCTCTGTCAAAAGGTTATTAGCACCTTTAAAGGTAACAAATGAACATGTTATACATTGTTTGTTTAATCCAAATATAAGCCAGCATGTATAAAGCTTTGTTTGTTTTGCTTTGCGACAGAGATAGGTTAATAATTTCCCCATGTTTACAGTCTTCATATTTATGTTGATATTTAGCACACAGCTATCCGAGGGGTACAGAAAACCGGCGAATAAGCGTGTTCCTGAAATGTTGAAGTATTTCTTCAACTTTTTGTTTGATGACTGTATTGACGTAAGCTATTTGGTCACAGACAGATCCGTTTACATCATCAGCAGCAGCCATTCAATCCTAATGCCACAGTGAGCGTCTATACACGTATATGTCTGCGAGTGTGTGTGTGTGTGTGTGTGTGTGTGTGAGAAAGGGTGTGAATGAGCACGTAAGCGAGCTGTGAAGAGGGCATCCAGGGGTCAGTGTGTAGTGGACAGTCTGCCATCTGAGATTCCTTCTCATCCTCATACAAACACACACACACACACACACACACATCCACACACACACACACACACACACACACACAGACAGAATCACATTCTGCAGGTCTGCCTCGCACTGAGCTGGTGAATTTGTGGCTTCTGCCTCACTGCATGTGGGAAAGGTCCATGGCAGGTCACAGCTTGACGTTTTAATGCTAAAGTTTAAGGTGTGTGTATGTGTGTGGTAAACATTTACGCTGTTTTGAGTTTTGTTGGTATTTTTGCGAGACAAGACCAGATATGTTTTTTTTGTGTTTACACTGACAATAGTGATACCGTCATGTATCAGTAACGCCTGCTACACTTCCTGTGTGTGTGTGACAGAGAGATGGACCAGAGAGTGTGTGTCTGCAGGTTCGTTATACAGAAGCGGGGATCTGCTCTGGTAAAGGGATGGTATTCCAGGAATCCCCTGCGGGCTTTTACGGCGTGTGTGTGTGTGTGTGTGTGTGTGTGTGTGTGTGTGTGTGTGTGTGTGTGTGTGTGTGTGTGTGTGTGTGCGCGTGTGTGTGTGTGTTTGTGCGTGTTTTTGTGTGTGTGTGTGCGTGTGCGTGCGCGTATGGGGGTTATGGGGTTGTGGGGGTTATGATGGGGCCTTAGGGGCAATTTAGGGAACAATGGTCGCCTCTTTTTCTCAAGCCCCCTCTCTTTCTCTTACAATCCCTGTACATAGTGTCACCCCTACTCCTTTTTATCAAGAGCAGATCTCCACATTACTCTGGTCCCACATTTTCACTCTCTTTCTCCCCATCCCCTCATCCTCCTTTCCTTGTTCTCTCCCTCTTTCTCTTCTTATGTTAGTCAGGAATGTTGGCACAGCCGTCCAGCGTAGGAGGCGGACCACACATTCCTCCCAGCAAAAGTGCTGGGGGTAAAGGGGGGTAGGGGATGTCTGGTTTACAAAACACACACACACACACACACACACACACACACACACACACACACACACACACACACACTCACACTCACTCACCTCACACACCTCGCACACTCCCCCAAGAATCCTCTCAGAAGCCAGCTGCAGCCCTGTCAGAAGAGTTAGTCACAATACACCACATTGTAAGAACATACACGCTCCCTGAGGCAAGCTTCTCTAAAAGCCCCTTCCCTTTTTTGCCTTACATGAAGTTGAAAACCATTTTCACAACTTTTTTTTTTTTTTCAATAGCGTTGAAAACATGTTTTATTAGCCATTACCTCTAATGAAGTGTTTTACTGAATCCAAATATTTTTAAAAGTATTTGTTTTGTCAGTACTTTCCTTTGAGAACTCCATCTATCACTGAGGGGAAAAACACAAACAACCCTCTTTTTAAAATGTATTGACTCAAGGTTGATTTGTGTCATATCCAGTGAAGCGGATCTTTGTCGTTGTTTTTTCTACACACCTGGTCTGATGAAGGGGGGAAGAGCAAGATTTGGAGAAAGAATGACAGAGGCAAAGAGGAAGACAAGTGGGGACAGAGAAAGTAAAAAGTTTGGCAGCAAGACTTGGCTTTGGGTTTGTACCTTGTTATTTATGTGGTTTGAACTCGCTGCCCGCATGTGTTTTTTAGCTGGAACGTATACATATTTATGTGTCAGCGCAGAAAAGTCTGTTTATGCTTGTCTGTAAAAACAGCGGGGGAGTGAGTGGATTTGGTTTTTGGGACAATTTGCCTTTCTTTCACAAAACCCATATGAGTAAAGTTTTAAACTTTTAAAATTAAAATATTACTACCTACCTTGTCACTTAACTCAAAATATATGTAGTTAAAAATATTACCAACATTGTTTTAACATTGTAGGTCATTGTCAGTATACTGAAAATCAATCTTATTTATCCAATTGGATCTATATTGCCTGCATAGTAATGATATTATTTCCATTTTTTAAAATATATTTAATTTCACAAACATTGTATTATCAGAAAAGAAAAAAAGATTTAATTAACTAAAACCTGATTATAAGATTTTAGAAACAAATTAATTCAAACGTTATTGCCAGAAACCACAGAGACAGTTAAGTCTGTCTCTTCTGAGTTAATGAGATTTACTGAGAAAGTAATATGAGTTTTATAATGTGGTCAGGCCTTTGATGTTCACTGTTTGACTGATGTGTAACCTGATACTGGATCTCCCTCTCTTCTCGTCCATCCATTCATCTGTTTCTCCTTCCCTCTCTTCCTCCTTGCATGCAGCTGTGAAAATTACCCAAAGCAGGGGGCTTAAACTTATGTGTGTCTGTCTGTGTGTTCACTGGCTGCGAATTCACACCAGTAATCCAAGAAAACTGGATCCCATGTAAACACCGTACCTCAGTTATGTTAATACAGTTATGCTCACAGTTGCAGTAATCATAGTCACGTGTAGTCAGATTACTAAACAGTAAACACTGTAATCAGAGAAATCCAACTGCCTGATGATGTCTATGTCCATGTCTAAGATAATTCACTTGAAGCTAAATACAATCTTCCCAGATTAAAGTGACACCTTTAATATATATGCAGCAAAACTGTAAGACAAAGAAAACCAGCAAATCTTAATATTTGAGAAGCTCTAACCAGAAGATTTTTGGCCTTTTTGCTTTAAAAACAATTCAAATGATTAATTGATTGTCAAAATTGTTGCCAATAAATTGACTAATCACTTTAGTTCTAATCAAGTAGTCTGTTTTACTCTGTAAAAATGCTTTTGTTTACATTCTCCTCAGTGGTTCCATAAAAGCTAAGCTACTGCAAAAACAATGTCACAGTTTCATAGAAATATTCACACCAAGATGGTAACAAAAAAAACAGCAAAAGGTCAAGCCTGAAGTTGAATTGCGCAGGGAAATTCTTTGACACTGCAACATAATCAGACATTTTTAGGCAGAATGGTCCTTTAGACTACCCACATAAACATAAAAATCAGAGCAATGCCTTACTCAGAGCAGTGGTTATAACAAACTTGTTTTATTTATGTAGAGGCAGAATGGCTGCTCATTGTGTGCATGCGTGTTTATGCGTGTGTCACCCTGTGTCTACTACGCAGTGATTGACCCCGTGAACTGGTGTCTTGTGTAATCCCAGAATACCTACTGTATTACTCACTTGTTACTAAATATCCTCTTCTACTGCTTTATTTTTTCTTTTCTGGAAACGGCCTCTTTGGATTTTACCCATTTTACCACACATACATCTTGCAGAAGGCGAGGTGTAGTTTATGTGTGGGTGAAACCTTCAGTTCCTTCCGTCTCACTGATATGAAGGAGGGGCAAAGTGGCCCAGAGAGAGAAAGTGGGGAACCTAAACAGGGAGCTGTTGACCAGAGCGAGGCCAGCTGGCCTCAGCAGCCCCCAAGGCTAACAGCACCAACAGCCTTGAAATCCTAGCTTTGTTCAGCTAGTTACCACACACACACACACACACACACACACACACACACACACACACACACACACACATACACACATACACACAGCTGTACTGTGTTGTGCCCCTTGCTGATTCAACACATTTCAAAGTGAAATCCTCCTGCCTCCCACACAAGCTGTCTGGACCCATCCTGGGGCTGAGGGGGTGGTCAGGGTCACACCACTGCAGAGATGGGGTGAGGGTGGAGGTGGGGTTAAGGCATATGTACACACATACACACATTCGTGCATGCATGCACATATGCCTGATGCTTGCAGGATTGTTGTCCAGGCCACTTGGACATCTGGCAGCATGTCTTGAGCGGCGCTTGAACATGCGTGGGCACATAAAGGGCTCTTTGTGCCTGTGTGGCTGCCTGGAGTGCCAGCAGAGCACTCTGCCATGGTGGAAGTCACAAGTAACTCCAAGTGAGGAAAGCTGTACCTCATGTCTGTGTTTGCATGTTCACCTGTTATTACAGCATGGTGATGTCATTCTGACATACATGCCAGGTGTGTGCTGCTATATGGACGTCTTTGTGGACAACCACGTGTAGGCTATACGAGTAGGTGTTCATGTGGCGGAACACGTAATAAAAACTTGTGAAATAAATCGTTTTTTGGATGTCTTCCACAATTTAATAATGAAGGTCTTTGTATTTGACTAATGTTTGGGTGCTCAAATGAGTTTGTAATGTAAGGTGTGTCTTAAGATCATTGGATATAGAATAAATAAAATAATTAAATTTTTCAGACTTCCTTCTAACTTTTGTAGTTTTCATGTTTATTACTGGATCATTTTATGGTTTTTTTGAACTGATCAGAACCTGTAGACAAATAAAACTAGTTCTGTGTTCTGGGGTCACAAGTTGACAGGTTTGTCTTGAGGTTCAAAAACCAAAATTGTTGGGAACCACCATTCTATGTTTGTGGCTGTTTTGTGTAATTTGGGCTCTCCCATGAGGCGCACCATGAAACTTGTTTCTTCTGCCTTTCACTATCACGCTTTTTGTTCATAGTCATTTCAACAGTTTACCATCCGCCTCTTCACCGCTGGCCTCGCATATGTATAAACACTATCATGTTGTTACCATTGAACCTCAGAACGAAAACCAACCACTGTCAACCTCAACATTTCCCCAGACCCCATACGGAGAGTGCTGGGAAAACATTGAGAGTTTGTAAAAACAAAGTCCACAATCATTTGAAGGGTTTTGTGTCCCGCGAGGCTCCTCCTCTCCAGACCGCATCAGGCTCCGCCCCCCCCCACTGCAGCCGCGGTGGTTGGGGTTGGCTAATTAGAGGGTTGCCACGGGAACGGAATGGCAACTTAGCCAACGGGTGTAATGACAGGGTGAGGGAGGAGGGCGGGGTCAGATTATAGGCCCGGGAGTACGCTGAGAGGAGCTCAAAAAAGAAAAGCAGAAGAAGAAGTGGGGGCGAGGGGGAAAAAATGCGAAAGAGAATATGAAACATGAAAAATGTGAGGAGGTAAAGCGAGGTAAGAAACTGGAACTATGAGGGTAAATTAAAAAGTTTTAATAAAAAAAATAAACACCTCAAGATTTTGTGTCTTTTTGAAGCAGACGAGTGAATGACGAAGCAAGTATAATTCAGTGGTTTCAACCTAGAAGTTTGTGTACTCTGGCATGTTCGCTTCCACTTGGTATTCTTTATGGACCGTGTGCGTGCGTGCGTGCATGCGTGCATGCGTGGATGTCAGTAAAGGTGTCTCACAGCCCCCATTGAAAAGACTCAGCCTGTGGTCACCATGGCAACAAACAGGAAATGGTGCACAAGTTTTTATGCAGCTGAGCCTGGTCACCCTGACAGTTCTCTCTTTCCTCCTGTGTGGCCGCTCCATTCTTCAAAAGACAAACATCCACTTGGACCGCGGCTAAAAGTGGACAAAAGGAGCTCAGAAACTTAAGGAGCGTGGTGTATTTCAGCCTCTTGGTTTCGGGACTTGTACCACATTTTGTGAAAGCTGCAAGCGCGCTCAACAATCTGAGCAGTGTCATCATATCAGCTTACACTTGGCAAAAGCACCCCTGCTCAAAACCACAGGGCACTGAGGCTGTTTGCCTCACATTTGCAGCACAATTATAATGCTCTTCTTTTGTCCAGCTGGTGTTGCTCCTACGTAAGATTAAACTCAGTCCTTATTAGTGTCATGCTTGCTGTTTGCTGAAAATTTACAGACCTATAAAATCATTTTGTTTAGCCTCTACTGGTATACATTTGGCATTCCTCTAAAGTCAAAAGTGAGTCACTGGTATTTCAAATAGAGGTGATTCACTCATTCCTCACTCGGATTCTGCAACAGGCCTCTCTGGCATTGTTTTTACCGGCTAATGATGTTGCCAATACTGTCTTGACGCATACTTTCTGTTGCACAAACCAGAAGCATAAGAATACGACTCTCTGTGGTGTCTCAGTAGATGTTTGCAATCCTTCAGTTGCTAATGTGAAATGCCTTGAGCACAGCTCTTCTTACTTTCTTTGGAGAAATGTGTTGAACCGAGACCCATCATGTTTTCCAGCTCGATTTTTACATAAGTGCTGTTCAGAGACAGTGTGGCTAGTTGGAAAAATAACACTCACTGCTGTTAGGGAAAATTCTTATCATCGGTGGTGAAGAAAGAGTGCTGGAGATGGCTAGAAGGCTCTTAAGAAATGTATTTACTCCCCCATTCTTCCATGATCAGACTTGCAGCTTGTTAGTTTACCTGGTTTCTCCTTAACTTCCCACTGGTTGCAGTGTGGACCACCTCTTGGATGCACTTCTGTTTCAACCATTTCTTTATCATATCCGGTCCAGTACCCTCTGCCTCTAGAGTAGACTAAAGGGCGGGTAACATAACAGTCACTGACAGCACATCTTTCAGTGGGACATTCAAATACAACAAAATTCAGAGTTCGTCTTATTCGTGGGTGAACAAGAAGGTCTCCATCTCCAACCTTTCAGGTGTTTCTTCAGCAACATAATCAGTTGGTGTGTCATTTTTGCTTAGACTCACGTCACACTTGGGCCCCTGGGGTTTGTCAGTCCATTCTTACAGTCAGAGTCCAGTTCCTGTCCCTCAGGAGTTCTCTGTAGAAGGCTCCCCTCTTATTGGGCTCAAGGTCTGGAAGGCCTCCCTGCTCTTCATTACCATGGATCATCAGGACCACTCACAGCAAGAGACCACCAAACAGGAGGACGAAGAGTAGTAACCCTCCGGTTACTTGCCATGGATCATCTCCTCGCCATTGTTACTGGGAGCGAACCCTGCAAATTATATTTTCTCAAAAGCTCTGTTAGTTTCTTTACATAGTCAGTCATAAACTCATCCGTCCAAAGCAATGTGGTTTTGTGTAGTTTTAAAGGAGGACTTACCCCTGTGGACAATGGCCTTCACATTAACACCTCATTAAGACTAAGTCCTGTTGTTGTATTTGGTGCACTTTGAATTGAGTACAGTCGAAGAGGCAGTACGTTTTTAGGTCAGTTGTCATTACTGCTTTAGTCAACCTTTCTTTGATGGTTGCATTCATTATTTCAACTTGCCCTGAACTCTGTGGGTGATATGGGATGTGTATTTGCCATTTGATTCCTAGTATAGCTGAGAGATTCTGCATCATTTTTAGCACAAACGCTGGTCCTCTATCGCTATGTATTCCACGTGGCACTCCGAACCTTGGAATCACCTCTTTCAACAAACACTACAACTGTTTGTGCGTCTTCTTTTCGGGTTGGAAAGCATTCCACCCATTTTGAGAGGCGGTCAGTTATTACAAGCAAATATTTGTAACCTCAACAGCTCGGCATATGTACAAAATCTATTTGCATATTTCTAAAGGGACCTAATGGAGGCTCTAAATGGTCATATCTCACTGTGCTATTCATTTTTCTCTTTTGTTGGCATATCATACAACCATCTACAAGTGTTTTTGATACTTGTGTGACGCCTGATGCAAACTATTGTGAACAACTGACGTCATTTATCATCCTCTTCCTACATGTGATGGACCATGTGCAACACGTGCAAGCACATGTAGGAGAGCACGAGGGCAAACCTAGCTTCAGTGATCAGAAAATCCAACGGAGCCCCTATATTTCTCACTGAACACAGTGCAACGAAGTAGATCTATTTCATTCTACCCCAAAAATGTCTCAGGTGGGCCCCTCAGTATCACATTGCTTTTAAAGGTATAGATTTTAGCCATTAACTATTTTTCCCAATTGCAAATTTACAGTTTTCTTTGATTTTGTCAAACACAGACAAGGTAAGGCATGACTTTGAAAATAAAAGTTTTTCACTTACCAATCTGTAGTTCTATTGAAATCCTGCCTTCGTGACGCCAGATTGTTAGGGAAAATTCTTATCATTTGTGGTGAAGAAAGATTGCTGGAGTCCAGGATGTCTTATAATGAGGATGGTTATTGATGCTTGATCAAGGAGAAAGGATGATTCATCAATACGGTCTCCTGTGCATGATTTACTGACTTTATACACTTAGAGAGATTACTATAGATAGCTTACACTCAATAATTGGTCAAATAACTTGAAGAAAAGGGAGAAGAGGGATGTGTGAAGACACTATTGGTTCATTAACCATAAACGAGGAAACAAGACTATATACGCCCAAGTGCTGATTCTTAGAACACCCAGCCACTTGTTAATGACCATCCAAGGTCTACTGTTATCAGCCCTGGCACCAGTAGTATCAGGACAAACCACAGCTACGTCTGGAGGTAGCAGATACCTAGGGCCTCACACTGACCCTCACTCTAAGTCAGTCATTCATTAGGTCAAAAGAGAAAATTCTGGTGAGGTCCTGAAAGCCTTTTTGTGCAGTTAAGCTGGTAGAAAGGCTGTGGTATGCAGCCTGAGATGTAAAAACAAGACTTCCACGCAACAGCACAGCAGCACTTTTAGATAAATGCTGACAACGCCGTGCTAACATGCCCACCATAAAATGTGAACATGCTGATGTTTTTGCAGGCAGGTTTACCATGTTCACCATCTTAGCTTAGTGGGTTAGCATGCAGGCATTTGCTACGTTGCACTTAACACAAAGTACAGCTAAGGCTGATGGGCATATCACACGTTTTGCAGGTAACTGGTCATAAACCAAAGTATTGGTAAAAATAGAACCTTGGCCAGAAGAAGGTGTGAGAGGAAAAGTCAGGGAAAGAGCAAAGTCTTTCTACTTTCTTAATACTTTCTTTCTTTTTTCTCCCTGTCTTTCTTTTGTCCTTCCTTTTTCCTTTCTTTCTGTCTAGGTATCAGTATTACTTGCAGGTGAAGAAGGAGGTGTTGGATGGACGTCTCCACTGCACAGTAGAGCAGGGGATCAGACTAGCGGGCCTAGCAGTACAAGGTAACACACACATACACACACACACACACACACACACACACACACACACGAACAAACATCTCATGTGAATAATCTACCAGAGGGAGACAGACAGCACAAGAGAGAAAGAGTGAGCCCAAACTCACACTTTCTCAGGTCATCTTGACTTCACTACCTAATATGGCTGCATACCACTGGGAGAGCCCAGTCCACTTGAGTTCCTATGGTATCTGTCTTAACACACACACATATACACACACAACCTCACTCCATCTTCTTGGACTTGTTCCTGGGTGCTGTCTGTGTGTCAGGGGGAATGTAAACAGACTGTTAGCTTATCACTAGCTCCAAGGTTAGCCTCAGTAGCATCAGGAAGACTCTTATCTGTCGGGAGGCCAGGATCCTCCGCTGCACCTCCTTTTGTCAGACAAACAGCAGAGCAGTACTTAGGATGCACTTACAGGCCTTATCAGGAAGACTGAGTATGTAGTGGAGGTGGTGTTTTATTTAGTCCACAGCAGAGTAGTTACAAGGAATGAGCAACAAATCTGGGATTAATTAGTTAGCTACTTAAGATACCTGTTAGCTAATTACGCTAACAAGTTGCTTCTGATTACTCTGAATCAGACTGTAAGCCCAAGTAAAAAATAGACCGTAATTTTATCCCAGTATTTCTTCCATAGAAATGTTATAAAATAAGCCCTAGCTACATTAAATTCTTAGCTGCTTTCTAGCAATTTAGCTAACATCATCAATAAATGTCACTCAGGGCAAGGCAAAGATGTATTGTTTATCATTTGTTGGTAGAATACAGGGGATTTTTGTAATTTTTTCTTTATGGAGAAAAAGAAAATATGGATTTTTACTTTGGTGTTGATTAGGAAATTAATACAGTTTGATTCTATCATATTAAGGCCAAAAAAATACTTTTCAATAACATTCATCTTGAATAACATACATGAAAATGAGTTCACATTGTTTTTTGTGCAAAAGATTCTAAATATATATATATATGTGTGTGTGTGTGTGTGTGTGTGTGTGTGTGTGTGTGTGTGTGTGTGTGTGTGTGTGTGTGTGTGTGTGTTTTTAGCTGACTTTGGAGACTTCACCCAGTTCATGTCTCAGGACTTCCTCAGGGAGTATGTGCTCTTCCCAGTGGTGAGTCCTAAAACCGTTACTGTTCAAATATGAGTTGTGTGTGTGTGTGTATGTTGTTGTTGTTGTTGTTACAACTAACCCAGACTCTTGTAGCCTTGAACTAGCTACACTTCCAGCTAGCAGCCAAAACATTAGCACTGACAACTAGCATGAAAAATGACTACATAGACTCTCAATAAACATGATTTAAGTTTGAATAGTTTAACTACTGAGCAGACAGGGCTGTTACAATAAATTAAGTAAAAAAAATCCTGGCAACTGCCCAAAATTCCACTTATGAATGCATTATACAGAATTATCAAAACTACAATTGATATCTCAAATTGTAGTTTTAGGGGAGTTATGTAGGACTATTTTGTCACAAATACTTTGTCCTTCTGTTCAACATTCAAGCAGTTTCTCCCTCTGCTTGCCTGGTAACATCACAGCAACAACAACTTGTTCATGTTTTACAGCATGTAATCCCCTGGAAAAGCACTCACATTTCTGTTTACATATAGAACAAACAAATGGGAAACAAGTGCAGCTAAAGGCCTGGTGACACAGGAGCTGACACTAAAAAGAAACTTCTATTTTGTTCTATTCTAATTCTAAATTTGCACCATTGACCATAGCAAACCATTTTGACATTTTAAAGGGACGGGAACCAAAGAGTCCACAGGAAGCCATAGTAGCTTAGATGTGTTGCACCCTCCACAATCTCCTCCATTGTAGTTAAAAACTGCTCCACATATCAACAATGGTTTAAAGACAATTACAAGACAGACGCTCAAATTCATCTTTTGAATAACCTGCATAAAGTTATTGTCCCATCAGCAACCTAGCAAACCAAACAGGCTTTTGGTGCCTCATGCTTTGTTTACTCTCTCTCTTTTCTCTCAGAACTGGCCTAATGGAGACGAGGTGCTGGAGGAGTGGACGCAGAAAGTCGCAGAGGAGCACAAGAGTCATTGGTACTGTCAGCGTCATTTCATCCTGTTTGTACTCGCGTTCAAATGTAACAAAGACAGAGGAAAAAGATTCAGAGACAATGACATTCCTGTACCTGTATCTGTGTGTACTCTCCAGTCGAATGCAGGCCGCTGAAGCAGAGCTGCTTTACATCAAGGAGGTAGAGAAACTGGATGGTTTTGGCCAGGAGAGCTTTGCTGCTAAGGTAGAAAAATTACAAATCACACCCAGCCTCCTACACACACATCTGCAGAGTAGCCAGTCTCTTTGATAGTGTGACCTTACTGTGTCTTAATATTCTTTCTTCCTCCACAGGACAACTACACCAACGACATTTTCATTGGTGTGTCCTTCATTGGGGTGTTTGTCAAACACAGAAATGGCAGATCCATCATGCTCCACAAGTAAGTTGCCCCTCCATATTTTTCTATTTTTGTGGCCTATATGAATTTTGACCCCCATCTGTCATACAATTAAATGAATATACAAGAAAACATCATATATTTTTTGTGGGAAAATTCAATCCTTGTGTGCATTTTTGTGTGTGTGTGTGTGTGTGTGTGTGTGTGTGTGTGTGTGACAGGTGGAAGGACATTGGTACCATAGCACACAACAAGTCAGCCATCACAGTGGAGATAACAAGCAGAGACGACACCATCATTTTTCACATGGTGAGTGTTGTGTCTGGAGGTGGTCTCAGCACACGCATACACACGCGCTTCCTACAAGGTTTCTACTGGGAAGTGCAACAACAAAAAAAAAACACATTTAGTCTTGTTTTTTTTTACAACCACATTGTTAAATTAAAAATATCAATGTTTTTCTTTCTGTGTTTGTATCTGCAGGAGGATATGGAAATGGCCAAGTACATCGCTCGTCTTTTCACGGCCAGACACAAATTCTACAAACAGAACAAGATCTGTGCAGAGTGAGTCTGGAGGCCACACAGAGAGCCCATCTGAAGGCCAATGGAACATTTACATCCATTATTATCAGTCATTTCATTTTCCAGTCGGATTCACCGACATTTTGAGGTTTATTATATAATGACGCAGAGCTCACAGTGCTTTTTAGTTTTTTGTATCATGGCCTGTGTTGTTTGTTTTGTCATCGTCTGTGTCGTCGCCTAATGCGTCTCTTTCTCTTCAGGCCCACTCACTCACCTGCACCAATCAGGAGGAGACCCACCTGGACCCACCGCCTCTCTCTGGTACCGTCACAAGCATTTGCTCTCTTTGATATGGTTTAATACCACTTGTTATTGCTCAGCGGTTTGACACAGTCCTGTTTATTATTGCCTCTGGCCAGCATAAATGAGCCCAGAAGCCAGGAGACAGAGAGAGAATTTGGGAGGGAAGACAGAAACGGCAGTGGTTAGAGATTTGACCCTGCTCTCCCACTCAGGGCAGCTCTTAATTGTGCCATGGAGCCTTGGTTTCAACATGCGTAGCTGGTGTGGTGGGTGTTGTTGGAAAGTTTGCAAGGGTGTTGCTTGGTCTGATTTCCGGTGCGACAATGAAGGCAGTGATTTGTGCGTCTCCTTCCCCGCTGGCCAGACAATGGCTAGGCTAAATGTGGCACAATGACTGTTCAGTCAGTCCACTCGAGTGCTCAGATGTCTGTCTAGAGAACCGCAGGCATTGGCGGTTGACAGCTCCACGGCCCTAGAGTAGGTCGGAGTCAGCCACATTCACCTGTTGTGTGGATGAAAATGAACCTATTGAGAGTTATGTTTACTACTAGTTTGTGACATGTTAAAGTTAATTTCGAGGCGTTGTGATGACATGGAGTTATTACATCCTCTTAAGTGTGTTGCATAAAATGTGTTTCTTCATCCAGACGCGTCCCCAGTCCTGTAACTTCCAGTCAATGCATTCCCAGTATGGAGAGCATTATCAGGACACACAGAGCTCTCAAGGTATGTGTAAAACACACACACACACACACACACACACACACACACACACACACAAAGACAAACACAAGCATATTTTCAGCTCCCTCCAGCTCGCTGCTTTAACCACAGTGTGATTTACGATTTCTGCCTCCCTCATAATAACTGAAGCGTTTCAATGGAGCTAATTGTGTCTTTCCCATCCAGCGTGTGACTCACAGCCCATTTGTACTTAAACTATCTCCCAGCCAATTAGAGCCCCAACGTGAGGGGTGCAGAGCAGTGACCTCATGTGTGCTTCATTCTTTCATTCACATGTTCACACACTCAGTCTGCCTTATAATCTGAAGAGGTTCACTCATGTAGGCTTGACGGCAAAACAGAGCATGTGGAAAAACATTCTGGGTGTGCTACTGATGCGTGGGTGTGAGATCATTGTGGAGTGTGACCTCAGGCATCACACGCTGTTTGTGTGGATGGAGATTATGTATGTCTGCCGGCTTGTGGGCTTGAGATACTTTCACACGGGATGAGAGAATGCTCTATTTGTCAAATAAAGAGCAATGATTTCTATACCACTGTCTCCTTCATTATGGTGGGAAAAAATATTCCAGGCTTAGATCTATACTGTTCTAAGCTAGTTAACTACTGGGAGGAAATTAAGTTGGAGTGCACTGCTGTGCAACCAGAAACCAACAATGATCATTTTTGCCACCTTGAGGTGCCACAAAGAGTGTTTGTTGCCTATAGCAGCTAAGAAAATTGAACTACAGCACTGGAAAACATTAGTATAGCATTGGCTAGATGACCTATAAGTTACCTTTGCTGACACTAATAGAGCTTCAATAAACATATAGCGTCCCAAAAAAAAAAAAAAATCCAAATCTGTAAAAAATCAACTTCCCTCACAACCTTACATCTTTGTCTCATTAAATGGATTTAGTTTATGGCTGAAAAGCTGTTTGCAACACAGCTTTTTGTTTATTATCCTTCTTATTCATTTATTCTTCCTCACTATTTTTGCTCTTTAGACAGCATCTTCCATGACGACCCTTATTACAAGTCAGAAACCAGTCTGGACCGCTGCCCGGTGGACTTTCCTTTCCGAAACGGTACCGTGCCCAATGGAAGCATGTACAGCAGCCCCAGCCTGAGCTCCCTCAATCATTCCCAGACTTTCGTCCCGCCCTCTCCCATATCCTCCAACCTCAGCATCCCCGGCAGCGAACTCATGCGCCCTGACTATATCCCCAGCCACCGCCACAGCGCCATCATTGCTCCGTCCTACCGGCCCACGCCTGAGTACGATGCTGTCATGCGGCAGAAGCGCCACATGCTCCCTGCTCACCATGATCTCCACAGCCAATCACTGCGCAGTCTGAACATCAGTAATGCCTGTGCTTACCGCCAGCCTGAGGCTCTGGTGTACAGTCAGCCAGAAATGAGGGAGAGGGGCCCTTATCATGGCCTGGGGCCCAGCCCTGGACCTTACACGCCACAGGTAGAGGTGGATTCTCTGAATGAATTGTACTACTGTTGGATTTTTTAGCTTCTTGCTCTTTTCCACATTTCACATTGATTTTTTTTGTTACTGTCTACCTTTCAGATCAGCTACAGTAAGCCAGTGTCCCATGGCCCTCATCAGGGAGGACCAGCCAGCAGCCAGGGCCCCTGTCATTCACCCTGTGTTAATGGTGGCGGAGGCAGCGGCGGGGGTGGAGGTGTAGGAAGCTCCATCTCTCACACTGTCAGCACACCTGAGTTGGCAAATACCAAACAACAGGGGACCAATGCGGGAAGCTATGCAGCTACTGCCAACATGCTGAGAAACCACATGTCGCGCCCCCCTCCACCTTACCCTTCCAGCTCCTTCCGCCCGGCCACCAGTACACCGGACCTGGCCAGCCACCGTCACCGCTGCATCGGGGGTAGCAGTCCGGAGCTGGTTACCCGCATGGTGCAGCTGTCGGTCAAGACCTTCCAGCCGGACAGCTCAGCCGTGGTGCATCAGTCCCTGCAGGAGGTTAGTGAACCATTAACTGCAGCTGCTAAGCACCGCTCCACTCTTGGCAAGAGACACAGCATGGAGGTGATCAGCAGCATGAGAGGCGGAGGGGGAGGGATGGAGGGCATGGTGATGAAGGGCATGAATGCTCCACTTCATCGGAGGAATACTCTCAGAGAACATGTGATGCCGCCTCAGCCTCAATCCATTCCTCAGCCCCAGCCCCAAACCCCTCAGTCACAACCCCAGGCGCAGCCCCAGCCTCCACCTCAGCAGGCGAAGGAGTTGCCCATGCAGATGCCTGCCCAGAAAGCACCCGAGGCCTCTGTAGCGCCACCGGCAGCAGTGGCCTACCAGCATCAAAAGACTCTCTCTAATGCCACCATGCTCATTCACAGTAGTGAGAGTGAAGAAGAGGAGGAGGAGGAGGAGGAAGAGGAGAGGCCTGAGCTGGACGTTCAAATCCCAGGTCTCAACGAGGACATCAGCATCAGCGCTCAGCTCCAGGCTGCTCTCGCAAAGCTGCCCAACAAACCCCCTCCAGAGTACCCTGGTCCTCCTAGACCTCCTAGCAATGCTCAGATCCGCAACCACACCCACAATCACAACCACACTCACCACCACAACCACAATCAAGGACCACAGAGCAACCAGGGACAAATGGACCCAAACCAAGCCCAGGGCCGGTCCCTCAAAACTGGGCAGAACCAGGGTGGTGGCGGGCCTGGAGGAGGTTGTGGTGCGGGTGCTGGTGGGACACTGACCCGAGGGGACCAGGGTGGGGTGAATGGAATAGTTTTAGGTCCATCCATCTCAGAACCAGACCTGACCAGTGTGAAGGAGAGGGTGAGGAAGGAGCCAGTCAAAGAGAGGCCAGTGTCAGAGATGTTCTCCTTGGAAGACAGCATAGTGGAGAGGGAGATCGCTCAAAGGGTAAGACAATCACTCAGTAATTCAACTAATATGTCTTACAACCCTTAATTAATAGTTTAATTTATGCCTGTGTCAACAAATTTTTCAATAATAAGGTCTATTTATTAGTACGTTGATTAATCAATTTGATTCCAAGTCAGTCAGCATGAAATGATTTGACAGCAATGTTTACAAACTGATACTGCCTATATCACTGAATGAGTGAGTTTGGACAACTAGTGTAGGAAGTGTTATTTATTTCTAGATTTTTTTTTTTTTTTATGACTGACATTCAGATAAGATAATAAGAGAAATATTCTCTGGTATTCATGTATCTGTTCACGTTTTACAAAGGGTTTAACCTGAGCCATGAAATACAACTTTTTCTTCTTTTTTTTTTTCTGATTTTCTGCTTTTCACTGTATTAGATCATTTTAGATTGTATATTTTTTCAACATGTATAGAATCTCTTTGGATTTCGGACTGAAACTTGAGCTCTGAGAAATTATAATGAGCATGATTTCGATATTCAATTTTATAAACTAAAAGATTGAATTAAAATTGATCTGTAAAATTATCAGCAGGTTAATTGATAAAATCTATGAAGATATTACAGGGAATAAGCATTAATCATATTAATCAACATAAGTATTGTATTTTGGTGTCAATAACAGGCTTGATTGTGTCATTATGTATATTTGTGATGCATAAGAATAATGGTATGTACCCAAGCTTTAAACAAGATGTCAAATTATGATCAAATCAAGGGACTTAAAAGTAACTCAACAGAAATGTCAAAGCAGAACATCATCCTTCACCAGACAAAAGAAGCCATCATACTGGTGCAGGTTTAAATGTTATGGTCTGCTGTTTGCTTGCTAGTTTCATAGCCCCTGATTAGCAGTAATCCGGGGTTCAGCACCTGAGAGGGTAGCACTAGGCTCTGAGTCGCCCCATGCAGCTAAAGCCCTAATAATTCCCTCAGATTATTCTTTGGGTTAGGTGTTCTTGTGTTGGTCGGCTCTTTGTTAAGGCACAAACATTTGACACAGCGCCAGAGTCCAGGTATAGGTTAAATCATATAATCACCTCACTTGGTCGCAATAAACCTCCGTGTTCAAGACTGACCAGGTGTGGCCGATTATTCACAGTGTGATTTGAGCTCAGAAAATTCAAGAATGTTTTGACATTACTTCCATCCAAAACTCCAAAGCTAATATCTCTCATTCATACCAGGTGGTTGAGCTCATACATAGAGGGTACCCCTGGTGACCCCCAAGCTGTTGTTTTGACTGTCCCACAGGGAATGAAGGAGGTGGAGAGGGGAAGGGTGGAGCTGTCCTGGAGGTTTAATAGCATCAGAGATTAGGAGAGGTAATCCTTGGAGGAAGGAGCGACCGTGCAATGTGGGTCAGAGTTAGGTCGGCAGAAAAAGAGTCGTTGTGTGTTCTGGACAGAAGAGGAGGCTGAAGATGTAGATGGGGATAAACAAAGGGATGAAGAAATGAAAAATATGTGAGAAAGGACTAAACAAGGATGAAAGGAAAAGTTGAAGGCAATGAGATGGATAAGAAGGTACAAGTCTGCTCTTAATAGGCTTTGTATACAGGGCTTGTGAGTTCACACTTTTGGACGGAATACAAGGGGATTGGTATGAGCAAGTTTGCCCTACAAACAGGACACACACACACACACACACACACACACGCACACGTCAAATATTCCCCACCCACTTCCGTACATGCACATGTGCGCGCACACTGCACTCAGGCCACGGCAGGTCAGTCAGTCTCGCAATGCTGCCGTTACCTGTAACCATGACACCGGGATTTTCCTCTCTCTTGAAGACGCTGGAAAGACAGAAGATGTCCGTGGACTCCATGAAGAGGCCGCTGATGATGGCCGCCCTCAACGGCCTGTATGTGGCCCGGATGCCTGTCCCCAAGGGTCCCTCGGAGGAAGGCGCCAAGGCTGCTACCGACGAACGGGTAAGATGCTCCCTCCTGTTTTAGAAAGTGTGTTGAGATTTACTTTAACTATGCACCATGACTCTAACTCTTTTTGCTTGTGTTTCAGGTAGACAGTATCATCAGACCTCATCATTGTAATTTTGTACCCTACATATGCACATCTCCACTTTACTTATGCACACCCTCACTTTACATACCTGTACAGCACACACTTGCACTTTAACTGCTCTTTTGCACTTCTGGTTAGATACTAACTGCATTTCGTTGTCTTAGTACGTGTACTCTGTGCAATGACAATAAAGTTGAATCTAATCTAATCTAATCTAATCTAATCTATGTGCTGTTGATTATAACTTTAAAACATGTTGATTGAAATAATCTCAAGCTTCTGTTTGGTTGCTCCTACATTACAGTGGATCTTAGTAGCTCTGCCTGTATCTTCTGGAGTATATGATAACATGAAAATGTTATCACATAAATTCTTGTAATTTTAGGATACTGCAGATACAAAAGAAGCTTTTTAGAGCTTCTTGTTTTACTCACATTTGCTCAAAAAGAATGTAAACAAACAAATTCAGGGTGAAGATATAATGGCACCAGATTTATGAAGCTACTTCTAATCATGATTAAGAGTCCTTTCTTTCAAGAAGAAGAATTCAAAAAACTTTCAAGCCCACATTTACTTGTTCAAATTGTCTTTAATGATTCAGAGGATCAAGATGATTGGAGCTGCTTTTTAAACAGCAGCTTTCTCACCTGTTGACTAAGAAGTTTGGCTGCTAGTTGTCCCGATGAAACTCAAAAAACAGCCTCTGATAATCACATTAATTTAATGAATTCCACTTCCCCAGTACTGTCTGTTTGTTCCCCTTTGAGTGCAGGGATGTGAAGCCCAGTCTTTGTCCCCGCTGTTGCTAAGCTAACGGGGGCAAGCCCTAAGTGGGCTGTGGAACGCGTGGCATGGTGGTGCTTATCGCCTCTGGGCCCGCTGGTATGTTAAGAATGTGACCCGAGAGAGAGCGAGCAAGCCGCAGAGACAGGGGAATCGAAAGAGAGAGAGAGACGGAGATGCTTCTCTGTCAGACATGACTGGCCTAATAAACACGTACCCGCACCAGGATGAATACCACCACTGCATGTCCTGCTCTTTTACAGCTATGTTGATGCTTTATAAGTGGTTTGAGTCAGTATTCAGTTGTCAGCTAAGAAACGTGGACATATATTTCAATGAGATTTCTGGATTCTGCTTGGCTGAATAGTCTCTTAGGTATGGTGGAATGTAAATGAATAAAAGCTCTTTGGGGACTCAAAGAGAAACCTCTGAATTATGTGTTGCTTGGTATTCAATGACTAACACCCCCTCCTCTCTTCTTCTCTTTCTCTCTGTCTCTCCAGTGTAAGACCTTGGAGTTGAAGCTGGAAGAGGAGCGGGTCTTCACTGAGTATGAGCAGGTGCCCAAGAAGAGGGCGAACTGTGTCCTCACCACGGCAACTCTGCCCGAAAACACAGAGCGCAACCGTTTCCGTGACGTCGTTCCTTATGAAGAGAATCGTGTCGAGCTTGTGCCCAACAAGGAGAACAACACAGGCTACATTAATGCCTCGCATATCAAGGTGTGATAACTGCTATGATCCAGACTTTTAACTAATAGAATTGAATTGATGCTTTTTCTGTGTTTACTCATGAGGTACGGGAGGTCGTTTTGCATACCGCACACTGTCCTACGAAAACCGTTGATCTCCAAAATATAATGTACACTACATGAACATTGGCAAACTGAGTTTGAAATTCAATGTGAGTGTATATAGAGGAGAATAATGATATAGACTTGGGAGAAAAGTCACAAATTGCTTTATAAGATTCAAGTTTATGTGTATGGCTCTCAATCACAGTTGCAGTCTCAAATCATACCTAGCATCACACACAACATAAATCAAATCAAAGGATATAAACTTGATACATTCAGCTCTCTGCTAGTCATTGTTGTGGTCATTTCTAAGCAGGGAATGGCTCGGAGGAAAGGATGAAAGGCAGCTATTGAAGGCTGTTTGGGCCTTTAAGCTCACAGAGCTTGTGGAATTCCCAAAGAATGTGGTCCAAACTCCAAACCCTCTTAAGTCAACCTGAGCTGCTCTCACTAGCCCCTCTATTCATGCTTAGTTGCAAACGGTGTGTGTGCATGAGTTTGCGTTTCGCGTGTACGCCTAATTGCGATCCGGTGCGAGAGTGCGATCACCACACTGAATCACTGCCTATCACGGTGTAACCCTCTTACTTCCTCCGTCATTTAAGGTAGCTGCCGCAGAACAAAAGGCCTTGTTTATTCCCCAGCCATCTCCTAATACTGTGTTTACAGTCACGAGGCGGCCTGAGGAATCAGCCGAGGCATGCTCATTATGTAATGGCTCTATGAAGTCTCTGTGGTTGGAGTGTATTGAAGACGGGAAGTGTTTCAGTGCCGTGTGTGGCCTTATGGTTATTAATGAGGGAAAGCAAAGGAAAGTTAAGAGTAGAGGAGTTGATAGTTTTTTAAATGAGAGAGAACTGGTGCCACTGTGGTCAAAAATCAGAGGTGTTTATACTGCCCTCCAGTGGTGGATGAGATTATTGTCCATCCCTTAAATGAGCTATAAATTAGATATATTTTAGAATATAAATTCATTCATTTTTTGGGCTAAAATTTGATTTTTAATTTGTATTTGTCTTAGATTTAGCTTTTTAGTGATTAACTTTGTTTACTGGCTGATTCTTGTTTGCACTGCAGTCACTATAATCTGCATGTGCACTAATTGATTGTTTATGTATATGTGTGTGTTTGTGTGTGTGTTTTCCCAGGTGATGATCAGAGGGGAGGAGTGGCACTACATCGCCACCCAGGGCCCTCTAGCCAACACCTGTGCCGACTTCTGGCAGATGGTCTGGGAGCAGGGGGTCAACGTCATCGCCATGGTTACTGCAGAGGAGGTACACACACAGATGCACACACATGGCATACGCAGATGTGGATATTTTTCAGCGGCCGACAGCTGGTGTTTGTCTGTGTGAGAAATACGATGACAGTGAGAATGTGTGTGTCACTGTGTCTTTGTGTTCGTTTGTATGTGCAAACACCGTCCCCTTCCCCTCCAATCACCGATCAATCCTCATCCTCCACTCTTCACCCTCTCTCTTCATCCAGGAGGGTGGCCGGTCCAAGAGTCACCGCTACTGGCCTAAACTGGGCTCCAAACACAACTCGGCCACTCACGGCAAGTTCAAGGTGACCACCAAATTCCGCACCGACTCGGGCTGCTATGCTACCACGGGGTTAAAGGTCAAACACCTGCTGTCTGGCCAGGAGAGGACGGTCTGGCACCTGCAGTACACTGACTGGCCTGAGCAGGGCTGTCCTGAATATGTCATGGGATTCCTCTGTGAGTGTGTCATTATTATCTTCAATTTCAAGACATAACAAGAAGCGATGAAACAACCGCTGTACCTTCATTATTTAATGTTGAATTTAAGGAATCGTTCAGATTTTGTGAAACTTATTCACTCTATGGCGGAGTTACATGAGAAGCTCAAGGCTATCAGTTAATGTTTCATTCCTTGTTTAGAAAAGGAAAATAGAAAACCAATAAGCGGTATAGGGTGTCTTCATATAACAAGTGTTAACAAACGTTAACCACATCCAGTGAAGTCTCTCTTCAGCCTGGCAGTCACATTGTCTACATCTTACATTTGTATTCCTTCTTTCCTGCAGCCTACCTAGAGGAGATCCAGTCTGTAAGGAGACACACTAACTCCATGCTGGACACCTCAAAGAGCCTCAATCCTCCTGTGGTGGTGCACTGTAGCGCTGGTGTGGGTCGAACCGGCGTGGTCATCCTCACTGAGCTCATGATCAGCTGCCTGGAGCACAATGAGGTGGGTGGAGACAGCCAGGGTTGCAAATGTGTTTGTTTCTTGACAGGATATATGTATCACAAGTATCATATGAATTCAAACACAGTTGATCCATTTTTGATTTCTCTCAGTGAATCCTTTTGTTGTAGCCAGCTTATATGTAGCCTACATTTTACACTATACACCCTTAAACGATTGTTTCTCACTTCACCTCTCTTTGTCTTTCTCATTTTTCCATCCCTGCTTATGGTTCCTCTCTCTCTTCTTCTCTTCTCTTCAGCCAATGGAGGTTCCCACCATGTTGTCAGAGCTGAGGCAGCAGAGGATGCTGATGGTGCAGACCATCTCCCAGTACAAGTTTGTCTACCAGGTCCTCATCCAGTTCCTCAAGAATTCCCGCCTCATCTGAGCGCAGGCTTTGCATGACGTGGCAGAATGGCAGCAGAAGATGACAATGGTACTTAATGCAAGCATGAGGACTGATACAGCAGATATAAACTGATAGCAGATGCAGTTAGAAGCAGCTCCGCTTTGATGTTGAGTTTGCTACGTGGCAGTTTATGGTTATGGAAATGTGTCGAGTTGCGTACAAACTCACCTCGTGGGAGGAAAGGATTCGTGTTGGCTTGTACTGAATCTGATGACCATTTCTCCTAGTCAGTGTGTTCACATTTCATTCTTTTATCCCCTGGGATTTAATCTTGGACCTGACCTTTCCGTGTGGAGAAGGCATGTTTGTGCGTTTTCACCGCGCAGGTCAGGTGAATAAGCAGCTTATCTTTCCTGCAGGCGTGAATGTGTATGTCTGTCTCAGTGCCCTGTGTGCTGTCCTGAGATTTCTTAGGAAATATCTTGAGAAATCAAGTCTTACAGTTACAGTTTGGATAGATTGCCTGTCTGCTACTTTTCTCATTCATTATTTAGCCATTATTAGAAATGGCATTATGCTGCATGAACAGTAGGTGGCAGCAGTATTATTACTAAACTCTATACTCTCAAAGAGTTTGCCAAACAAAAATACTCTTAAAATCACTGTTCTAAAATGTTCCTATATTTTTAACAGAATATTGATTAACACAGCAGATATTTACTTCAACTTGTAACAAATGTTTTAATTTATTTCTTTCAAGATTGTGGTCACATTTGCCATAGAACAGAGCATTGACAAGCATGTTGATCTTTTTGAACTTGTCTTAATTTTGATAATATTTTCCAGAAAGCCTTCCTTGTGAATGCCACAAGAGTTCCTTCTGAACGTTCCTCCTTTTAAACATTTCAATTAAGATCCCACTTTCACATGTAAAACACATACAAGCACACACAAAGTACATTTCAACAATCATTAGTTTCCACGAATCGCAGCGCCTTACGATCAAATGCGTCTTGTTACATTTTTTTTTTTTTTTACCTAAATGCATTTCAAAATGCTGTCCGATGAATTGGAGGTAATGTACACATATAATTTCACTGTTCGTATATGCAGTTAATAGAGAACTGTGCCCTAAGATACAGCATGCACTGTATCATGATGCCTTATTGAAACATGAAACGAGAAGCTGCCTGGCTGATCCTTGTTCTGGATCGGGTTTGATAAACTAAATTCCTTTTTTTTTTTTACCTCCAAAGATTAAATCTTTAAATCAGTATTTTACAGTTTATGTTTTGATGTGAGCACAACTTTAACATTTCAAATCATTTACCTAACTCTCAGGTAAAGATTTGGCAGTAGGAGAATGCTGATGTCTTGGTTTATTGTTGAAGGACAACAGTTTAGTGACTGTCTTTGCCAAAAAAGAAAAAGGCAGCTGTTTCTACTAATCTGATCCAAACCCAGTAGATTACTGTGTTGCCAAGAATCTGAATCCTGTGTATAAAATCACCTTCTGAAGAATTTTCTTTTACATGTTACATTAAATATACTTTTTTTTTTTTCCTCTGAATTGTAATGCAAAGCCCGCTGTGTCCAAAATAACTTTGTACATAATGGGCTTGTGAGAAAAAAGATTTCTACAAATGTTTTATATAGTTTTTTTTTTTTTTGGACTTGGTACCCTAAAAATACCGCAACATAATAAACTATGCATGCATTTTTATATTTCAATGTATATATTCTCAGATAAGTATAAGCTTTATGCTTTCTTGACATGTAAGTGTTTTGTTGCACTTCAGTTCTTTTTGTGACAGTATTTTCTCACACGGCATTCCACTGTTTGTTAATATTTAATTTTTCCCTTTAATTTTCCTTTTTTTTTTTGGCAAAACTCCCAAATACGTTTCAAAGTATGTGTACATATGTTTTGTATATGCGTTTTCAGTGCATCAAGTCTTTTGTTTTTCTCTCCCCAGACATGTATGAAGCTGTCGTACTTGCTTATTATGCAATAAAGCCTTATTTTCTTTAAGAGTGTGGCCACAAATTCATTTATTTTGGAATTTTGGAATCATTTTCTTTTAGCCACTAATACTGTGTGTGTTGGAGAGGGTTTCTCACACAGCGCTGGAGACAGTAATTATAACAGAGCAGTCACAGAAGGTGTTAATGCAAACACAGTCCTCTATCCCAGCCCTCCATTGTGGCTTGGGCACATTCTGCAGCTTTAATAGGCCCCTTGTGGTGAGGCAGCTGTCCTGACTGGCTGACAGGGATTTTGTTGCACTGACCCTCTGCACATAAACGTAAACATCTCGACTGATGGATGACCGGGTCCAGCTGACGTGTCAGTCAACAAGCCAAAACAAATACGAAATCATTAACAGTTCGGAAAACAACTTCTCAGATGCCTTACGGTCAACATGAGAGTAAAAAGCACATTTCACAGTCAGCTATTCACCTTGGCATAAGAACTTTTAACAAGGAGGTACAAAAGTATTCTTCACACAACTAAAGTTAAAAATTCAACCTCTCAAAATCCTTTCCATAAAAACATAAATTGTCTCTAATACCAAAAAGGGTAGAAAGTGCCTACAGTTCTGTAGAGCTCCTAATCAAAGGAGTGTATGCAGTCCATAGGGATCAGCCACGTTCCGTCATTTCCTTCCTTTCTCTTCTCATTTTTGTGTCATCTCTTTGCGCAACTCTGTCAAGTAGTAGTGATCTTTCCCGTGAACCACCTCCATTATGGCCATTGCCTGTGGGCACACAAAAATAATTTGACAACATTTTACAGCATAGAAGTATGTACTTTATTTCTAGGTTTGAAGGGCATTGAACTGCACTACCTTTTTTTTTGGTACCAGCTGAAATGTGTCTGTAGCATCGACTATTCCTGATTCCTTGACTAGACAGTTTCCTATTTAAATTTCAGACTGAATTTTATTTAGTTAAAGTACTTGAATGGCTGCTCATGATTATTTAAATTAAAACATGACTTGAGTTCAAAAAATGTCTTTATATTCCTCTGAGTAAGGTATGGTAAAAGGTTTGGGTTATCGGTACCAAAACTCAGGTGCTGTACTGGTACTAGTATTACAATAGAATTTCAAATGATACCCAGGCCGAAAGATTATTGCTCATGATTTTGCCAGTCCAGTATTTGCTATTGTTAATTTCTTTGAGAGTCATTCGCAGCTGTGGTATGAGAGTCTGATATAAAATGTCAGAACGTCACTTTACCTTCTTGAGAGCGCTAATGCCCATGGAGTACCTCTCCATCCCCATGTACAATCTGCCCAACTTCAGGTACATGGAGGACACATTCAAGGAGTAGGGAGGATACAGCTGGCTGCATTGGACAGAGATCATACTTAGTTACATTTACTCAAACACACACAAAAAAAACCTCAAAAGTGTAGATATAAAAAACAGATTTGCAAAGAATCTTATGGCACAGATTTCAAAAGACAACCCAAACTTTTTCTTAGTACTTGTAGGGTTTGAGGATCTTCTCGCCGTATCTGATCGCTCCGTCTATATCTTGCATGTAAAGACAAACTCCCATGGCCTGGTACATCATGTGAAGCATGTAGACATTAGAGTCATGAAAGATGGCTCCCATCTCCTCCAGGCTCTGCTCACACATCTCCAGTAACTCACTAGGGGGTGCCACAGAGTCAAGGCTGCATCAAACGCAAGGTTGAGGTTGAACTGAAATGTCAAAGGGCCTCTGATCAAACAATCCGATGTTTTAAAGTCTGGGAAACTACTTTAATGACGAATAAAATCTACGATGAGTAAGTCAGTGAGTAAATCACAACTTGACTGCAAATAATTAGAAAATGTGCACTAATCACTTCTGACATCATGCAAATTATTCACGACATCAGTCGATTAGTTTGACGCTCTTCAGTGTAAGCAGGAGAGAGAGAAGTTTAACTGTTGAGGTGTCAGGCTCATAAGCTTTAACATTCAACAGTTAGCGCAAAATTTTTTACTTAATATTTCCTGCAGCTGTTCTCGATAAAACATTAAAATGTGCAGACAAATTGTACAACACAAGAGACAGTGTTATTTAATGACATTAAAGGATATTTTTTGTGTGTTTGAAGGCTCTGAACTCTCTGATGGTTTTCCGGGCGTAGCGCACCATATTGCTGATGACCTCTGGCTCAAAGGGGTCACTCTGCTTACGTACTTTCAACTTTGCCTTGTCCTGCAATAAAGACAGAGCCTCAGCTTGGTAGTCAACCCAACCCAACTTGTTGGATACACAACATGCATGCATTTGTATACCAGGATATTATATATTATATATCATGTTATCTTTATTTCTTTTTAACCCAGCAATTTTTCTTACTTTGGACTTGCTTTTACATTCCTTGCAGTCACAGGTGAAGTAATAGGACTCTCTCAGCCTGTTGTTACGGTCATCTGTTGGATAAAGGAGGTCTATGTAGCTGATGAGCACCTAGAGGTGGAAATAACACATGGAAACACACCACATGAGAATCCTAGACAATTCTCACCCTCCATTCCTGACATACTTCCTCCTGTTTGAATGTCTCAATTCTCTGGCAGACAACTCCTAAACTGCAGGTTAAAAGGTCAGGTCTAAAAATAACCACCACCCTCTTCAACAAACTTGTTATGCGGTATGGTTTACAATCATTTTTCTTTCAAAGTAAATTTTAATCATTTGATTGATAATTTAAATTGATAGATTCCTTTATATTATTAGAAGTGAAAAGGACATAACAAGTACTCTGTGTCATTTATCAGAAAAAAAAAAGATGGCTCTTTAGAAGTAGTTCAGAGGATCTTCTTGCTATGGTCTGAGTCACCAAATCAAGCTAATAGACAGGAATATAATTAGCAAATGTTTCACACGCTCTGACCTCTTGTAAGAAGCATGGCGCCCTCCTCCACACACACACACACACACACACACACACACACACACACACACACACACACACACACACACACTTGTGAAAAAAACTAAAACAGAACAGGACTCAACCCCCTGTAAAGGCAGCTGTCCCCTTTCCTCACTTCATCTCCCGGCTTCATGTTCTGCACAGCCCGAACCTCGGCTGACATCCCGTTATACGTGACTATGACGCTGGGAAGACAGCTGTGGTTTATCAGTGCCACACTGTGAGGAGAGACAGACAGATACCAAGAGAAATAATGAGATTAGAATAAAAATAACACTCTACTTTCCCTTTTTTTCTTTTTTTCTTTTTTTTAAACAATGGATGAAATAGGAGCAGTGAGACTTATTATTACTCACAGCAATGACATAACAGTGACATAACCACTTTATTTTTAAGTGGTATTAGCACTATGCTACAACTGTGCCTACAGAGAGGTCTTGAGTGTCCCTGAATTACATGAGCAGCCTTGTCATTACCTGGGTGGCAGGCTGGAAATAGCTCAACGAGGTGCTGAGAGAGCAAATTCACTCTCACTCAGCCAATTTTAAAACATCGCCACAGCAAAGAGCCACCAAAACACCAACTGGAGAGGAAAAGTTGTCTTGTCGGGCCTCTTTGAATATCTGTTACTGGCGTAAATACTGAGTTTTAAATTATACACAAATACTGCAAGTTAACTTCTACAAACAGATTTCGACTTAGTGTACATATGGCAGATACATGGTCAAAAACAGAACAATTAAATCCAAAAAATGTACGTTGCATTATGGCTATTGAGAGCATCTGCAACATTTGAACTAACTAAATCAGCAAAGGTGAATAACAGATCAAATATAAAGCTCACCAATACTGATACAGATACTTATCTACTGAATCTCACAAAACCGTGAAATTAATCTGAGGTCAACTAAAAAAAAAAAAAAAGAAAACCATGACAGAGGAGAACATACTGTGTGATATACTGTACATTTACATGCGGTGTTGAAACAGTACTGAATGAAAATGTGGTTGTATGTATGCATGAGATTTCTCCTTCTTACTCTGGGTACACTGCAGTACCTATGTGGGATAATTCATCATCCTCTATAGTGAAACCATTACAGGCAACCTGTTGAGTAAAGGACACAGAGCAGAGAATGAAACAATGCTTGCACATATAATCATCTTGTTTTACAGTGAATTGTGTGTGTGTGTGTGTGTGTGTGTGTGTGTGTGTGTGTGTGTGTGTGTGTGTGTGGTACCTGGGAGAACAGTGCGAGCAGGTCTTTGTGGTCAGGAAACTCCAAGTGTTTGGAGTAAAAACGATGCAGTCCGGCAATGTCTCCCTCGTTCATCTCTCTTTTCTCATTATCTACATCTTCCACGTCTGTCAAAGGAAGAGGGACGTACATTTTCATTTGATTGTATTAGTTTGATACAATTATTGAATATTATTCAACTTTTATTTACCCAGTTAGCCAGTTTGTCCAAATTAAACCCAAATTACACAAGTGACCAGTCTACTTACTTGCAATGTTGTGCTGCTTGTTGAAGCTTACTTAAGGTAAATCTCACACAGTTTTTTTTTTTGTTTTAAATCTGAAAGAATTACCATTTCCACTCTTAATCTCTTTACACTGTATGTATGGTCAACTTGATTTCCAAATTACATTGAATTGTTATTACAGAGTGAACCTGGTTTCTATCTGGATTTTTAAGCTCCATTAACAATATGAGCCACATCCATTTCAAATGGCAGACAGACAGACAGTAACTGTAAACAGACAGCGATGTGTGTGTGTGTGTGTGTGTGTGTGTGTGTGTGTGTGTGTGTGTGTGTGTGTGTGTGTGTGTGTGTGTGTGTGTGTGTGTGTGTGTGTGTGTGTGTCTCTTAGTGTTTCACTTTTCCTTCAAGACACAGAGACACACAAGATTAAAGTCACACACAAACATGGGCACACTGACAAAACTGTGTCTCCCCATTACTAGTTGCAAGACGCTGTGATTATTGCAATTAGGTTGTATTTGCATATTTCTTTTTTTTTTCTATAATTTCTTTTTTTTCTAACTTGGCTTTCAATTCATAAGAGGATTTAGATATAATCAACAAATTATCTGAACAGAAATCTGTGCATTGCAAATTTCTGATATTCTATTACTAAAAGAAATGTGAGGACTGGAGTCATGACGGCCAATAGCATAGGTGGCCAAAAAAGAAAAACATATATTCTGTTTTTGCTGCAGCACTGTTAATATGTGTAGGTAGGCTTTTTTTTCTGGGTTCTAATATTAAAATTATTACCCCATGAATTTAACATCAAAACTGATGTAGCTGAACCAGCGATAATGCTCAGACTATTTTTTTCTGCCACATATTCTACATACTGTATAGCAGCTATATATTTATACCTGTAATATTTTATTATAACATCAGGAATAATTATGTTAATATAGATTTTTATGATTTTGAACTGAGCCTCAATTATGAATTAAAAAAAAAAGATTTCCTTGATCCAACACCATTTGACATACAGACACACATGCAGTCAGCACTGTGTGTCAGTCTAAAGTGCTCCTGATTCCCTTTCAAGCTGTTACACTTGTTGTCTAATGGCCATTCGACCCACATCCATAGGATATATATAGATGTGGCCATGGGTGTCTCTGTCACTCTAATCTGAATGGGCTGTGCTTTTTGAAGAGGGACATCTGGGGGCACTTAGGACTGAAGTGCTGAAACTCAATGTCTATGAACCCCAGTCCTCACTTTATCCTGAATTTATACAAATAACTTCCAGGTTGTTTTATAAGGAGCAATCAAAGTAGAATCACAAAAGTGAACATGCGTGCTTTTGTCTGTGTTAATTAAGCAAATACTCACGGGATTGTATTTCTTCTATTAGCAAGAGCTTCTCAGACATACATCTTTCTTTCTGCATTTTCTGTGGAAACCCGTAGAAATGATAGCAGTGAACTACAGTACAGTATGTGCCAGACAACTCTCATACTCTCGTTGTGCGTTTTATTAACTCTTCAACCTTCTTGGCGAGGATCCGGGCCACCAGGCGGGTTATCTCTGACGGGCACCAGTTCTCTCCGAATGCACTTATTGCCGAGCACTCCAGCTTGTGCATGGACCAGTCCCCTTTCTACACACAAACACATATAAATATTATAATGGAATAAAAAGATTTAAAAAAAAGATCAACGCTGTAGTTTAAAACCGTTTGAAATGTGAGTATCTTCAGTAGAGCCAGCTATTAAGTCTCACCACAACCAAAGGCCTAACAGTTGGCACATATGGCCCCTGAGCTACACCACCAGCTGTAGCATTAAGCAGCATGGTGGAATGTGACTCCACACTGTGTTAATCTAATGCTACCCTCACCCCTTTACCCCCCCAACATGCAAACTGACCCATTCATTTACTGTCTGCCCCCCCCCCGATTTAGTTCATTATAATCAAATCAGGGCAAGTTAATTTATATACAGTAGCTCCTTATCACATGTCATACGGACATATACATCATAAACATGTAGCCATGTTGGGCTGGTGGCATCAGTAAATGGGTGTGATGTATGAATGTGTGAGTGAATGGGTGAATGTGACAGGTATTGTCAAGCGTTTTGAGCGGTAATTAAGACTAGAAAACTGCTGTATAAGTGCAGTCCATTTACCATTTACCACCTGTCATACACATAAAGAACTACCCAAACATTAACCTGCAAATGGGCAATTTGGAGTCTTGAGCTGAACTTGTAAGGTAAAAGTGTTTGCCTGCACCACCCACAATCCCACAGACAAAGTAATTTCTCAATATCAATCGACCCAAACTTAATTAAAATGACACCACAGTAAAAGACTAGACTAAAGGCTTAAAGACCTGTAATGCTCAGAGCATGTGGGGTCAAAAATGTAAGGTTTGGCCTGAGGTTATTACCAGAGGAAAGGGACATGCTGTTGCCTCTCTGCTGTGGTTTTGGTTTTATACAATTAAGAATTGTCACTGATATGATAGCTGACCTGTTAGATACAAAGTCAGGTGATCACCAAAGCCATTAGAATTCCACCTCTGGATAACATGAGTGCCTTGACCAAATTTCATGTCAACCTATTAAATTGTTGTTGGGAAATTTCTCTCTGGACCAAACAAACCAACCAACCACAGAGCCATGTTGCTTGAGGAGCAATAGTAGCTTTTCTAAGGGGTATACAATGTGGCAATTTTGAACACTGAGCTTCAACATATATACAGTAATGACATATTGTCATTTGAGCATCCACACATGAATCATTACATCACAGGAGCCACTCTGTCAAAGTGTTTCCTACCTGGCATTTCACATTGCAGTAGAAAGCTTTCTTGCACTTCCCACATCTTGCCAATCCCTCTTTCCTATAAATGAAAAAAGAGGGTCTATTATCTTATGGATGGCAAGTGGCACATTATAAAGAAGTTACTCAAAGATCTTCATCCATCCTTGAACGATTTACTTTCCCAGACACACTAAGAAACAAGTCAAACATCAGACAACCTGCACACCAAATATCGCTCAGAATATATTAGCCTTCAATATTGTGAATGTAACTGTATACATGCATCTGGGTATAGGTGAGTATCTGGTTGCTTTAGTGTTTCACTGTTTAAGTGCGTGTATGAACATTAAAACATCCTGCTCTGAGACAAGAAGCAGCAGTTGCTGGAGGCCTGTCATAACCGATAGCAATGAAGGGCTTTAAAACATTCTGTGGTATTAATAGAGCTGACCTTATGACGGACCAGCTGTCTCTCTACCTCATTGAAACAGTAAAGCAGTCCAAAAGTCCACTGATATAATTTTGAGACACTTACGCCAAGTTCAAATGAGCAGAGCGTGGTCGGGGTAAGTGGTGGGAAAACACAACGTGATGTGAAGTCTAGATGTAACTTCACTTTTTCTAAAATGAGTTATCAGTAATTTCAGATCTTGATCTTCTAAAAGAGTCTTTGACTGTACTATGCAGAGAAAAGGTCTCATGGGGTGGTATTTTCAAACTCACACCTAACTGAATGAATCTCCTGGGATCAGTCTCCTTAATTCACATTTGATTGGAAATTTGTACAGGTCTCTGAGGTTGACACAGTCAGGGTCTACTGTATTTATGGAAGATTAAGGTTACAGTTATAGACAAGAGACAAGGTCACAATTAGAGTCAGGATTGGGGTAAGACTAAGGTCAGAGGTAGGGTTACAGTAGGCTACAATAATTACAAAAAAAAACTAATGATACTTCCTTTCTGTCACTTTGTAGTTGAGCATCAGCATTGGGCAGTAAAAAATTTCACTGACAGAATCCAAACTGTGCACATAATTAAACTTCTGCAACGTTTCACATTAGTTTAAAGGAAACATCATTAAAGCAACACTCCTTCCACACAAGCAGCACAGCTCTGTCAGCGCTTCACTATCATTAAAGGAATCAACGATGACAAATGACTGTTGCTTCAGTGTAAATCACCCACAATGAACCTCACAGAGCCTTGCCAAATAAAAACACTGATTTCACACCAAGCACAACGTTGCTAAGAATAGCAAATCATAACAAAGCATCACAAAACTGCTGCTGCAAGAGTAAGTACTTTAACTTTTACATCGTAGCACTCTCAGTAAGGTGAAAGGAGAAAGGTGTGTGTACACAGTACAACCAGATGAGGATGCAGCACAAAGAATATTATTTGACATTAGATTAGATTTAATTTCACAGAGTAGGTTCTAGTACAACAAAATGCAGATAGCAAAAGTGCCTTTAAATATGAACATATGAAAACAAACATGTACAGAATAAACAATAAACCAATGGGGTAGTGATAGAAATAAGGAACATAGCTGAATGTTGCCATTAAAACGTAATTTAAGATGATGTTAGGAGAATATATATGCATTTGTATTTATGATTACCTTACTAATTGATCACTCCTTTAACTGATAGAATAGGATGGAATGTATGTGTCTGTAATTTATAGCCCCTTCATTCATCCCAACAACAGCTAGAGTTGAAAGTGACTGTATTATGTAATCATGGTGCCATTCAGTTCACAAAATCTGATGCTCACCATTCCTGTACTCACAGAGAGGGTATGTAGATCTGTGAAAGAAGATATATAGGAAAGACCAGCCACACAACTGAAATAGATTTTATGGAGTGACATTTTAATATCTTCTTTGGTAAATCTTTGGTGATCAGAACTTATTAAGACTCCATCACTTATGAACAGAAAGTAGTGTCTGTAATGAGGTGTTGCAGGATATGCTGCCGCAGGATGTCAGCCGTCATCAGGACGTTACATCTGATACAGGCAAACGTCCTCAAGTGCAGGAGGGTAATGAAATGGGTTATCAAAGCATGCAGGGATAAAAATAACCAGTCATTACCTGGTGAAGCAGAACTCGCAGTAGCAGTCCCTCTCTTTCACTGAAAGCACATAAGAGTACGCCGGGCTGGAGAACAGGAGCTCTCCAACTTTAAAAGGTCTGGTAACGCGGAGACCTCGACCTTTTCCGGGACTGTCAAACCTCTCAAGTCCCTCGATGCTGCCCGTCATTGTGCCTCCTCCGGGTTGCCTTCTTTCTGAATGACTCTTCAGTCAGAGGGAGAGAAAGTGGGATGTGGCACCCCAGCTCCAAGTGTTGGGGCGTTACCTTCCCCAATAATAGTTCATAGTAGCACCCAAAGGCACACAATATACGGAAGAGGATTAGGGCCACATGTGGAGAAAAAAATTATTTAGAATTCACACTTTTTTGTGAGATTTCTGAGATTAAAGTTTTAGAAAAAAAAAACACAAAAACTATATACATTTGTGTGCGTGATGATTTAGGAACCCTGTAGAGTAATTTCACATCAGTTACATTACATTTGTGGCTGTCCTGTGGGTTAGGTGAGGCCTCCAAGGGGTGGTGGGGTCATACTAGACCCCCCCCCCCAATAATCTAACATGCATTGGCGTTTGTTTTCTCACCAGCTAAGGAAAAGTCATGAATCCATCATATAAGATATCTTAAATTTAGATTAAAATATTTATTATCGTTACATCATCTCATTTCCTCGTTTCCCCGAAGTTTTCAATTAGTACAACAGCGCCCCTAGCGGTAAGTCTCTATCGTCCGCTGGAAAGTGTTGCAAAGTTAACTTGATGAAAAACAAACAAACAGACAAACAAAAAACTCGTTAATGAACTGTGAATTGTGGAGTCATCCGCAGGTCACATTAAAAAGAACAGAAAGTTAATTATTAAAATGGAAAAAAACGGAAGAGCTTTTTTTTTTTTCGTTAGCTTGTTCTCTAGTTTTGCTAATGATATATTTTTCGTTTGCTAGCAGCTAGTTAGCATCGTCGGAGAGAGAAGATGAGGAGCTCTGTTGACAAACAATCGCAGCAACAAGTGCAGTGGGACTGTGGGACATGGATATTCACCACTTCATTGAAAGGACGGGCTTCTTCGTCAGATACTGTGAGTAATACCTTTTCTTTCTCTGACGGCGCTGAATTTAGCTTCCGACTCGCAGCGTCCGATTCGGCGCTAAGGGGCAAGTTAACTTAACACCGCTGAGCGACCGATATCATCTCTTTTTTGCATCTATTACTGTTGTTAAAGTGTGTTAGACATTTTAGGTAAAGTCTTAACGCTGTCTGAAACCCACTTTCCAATTTCTGAAACTTTCTATTTGTGAAAATGCAAAAAAGGGAGATTTCATTGCTTTTTCACACAGAGATCCAGACTAAACCAGAACAGGTCGTGATCATGAACCACTCTACTAAAACATACTTAAAAAAAAAAGATCTTGCAATCTCTTGCCTCTAAGTTCCCATTAGCTAAACTGGAATAATACATTTTTTGTTAGTTTGTGGCAATTTGATCAAATACAATTTTATTAGGAGTATGTAGCATGTGAGATTTGGTCTAGAAATGTGGACAAAATAAATTATGTGCACATGTGCTACAGAAACATACTATAACCATAGGAGGGGTCAACAACAAATACATTTTCCACTTATTGCAAACAATGTCTTGGATAATATAAACAACATAAGAATAAATCTATGCTGTGCATAGGCCTGTTCATTGGTGTCAGGGTGTGGGCAATGACTTTATCCTGTGTAGCTGAATGATATCTGAGCCAGCTGTTTTTCCAGCTCTGATGCATTTTTATGCTCAGAAGACTCAAATTTGAGAAAAAACACCAACACTGTAAATTATCTGCAGTCCTTTTACTACTCCATAGTTGGTAGAGCACCGCTCATAGGTCATAGTCGGTAATCTCTTTACCTATTTACCATTACTATATCTGCATTTCCTATGCTATTCCTATGCTGGCTGGCCAGCTGGGGCGTGGAATGAAGGCCGTTGTCCAGGTGTATTGTTGCTCCAAATGAAGGTGGAATCAAATACAACCTTTATACCCTACCCACTTTACCATAATAACTTAATGGAAAAGTCATCACCTCACTGAATTAAAAGTACCACAATACAACAATACTCCAAATAAAACTCTAAAAATAAAAATACTGCATTAAATTATACTTAGCACAAAAGACATGTGTGCTTGCAGTAAATACAAATAGTGTGTTTGTGCTGCCACTCTTCTGGTTGTGAATGCAAGCTATTCTCTCTGACAGTTGTTAATGGGGGCTTGGCTTTCAGGTTCACGAAATGAGATGATGTTCATGTCCTCACTCTGCCTGTGCCTCAGCCTGAGCTCTGGGGTGTGTGTGCTCCATATCATCACACACACACTTCACTTTAAACAGACAATGAGCTGCCATGGAGGTGTTGTGACACTATCCACCCACTGTGGTCACAGACAGCACCACAGTGTTGTTTAGACCTTACAACCTTTTAATGCAAAATATATAGAATGATTATTAGCAATTGTGCTTGAAGTTTTAAGGTTTGGTTGTACATTAAATGCCTTGTTGTTGTGGATGTTATAAGGCACGACAGTGCATTAAGTAGGCTTCAATAAACCCAGTTTTAGGTATTTTTCAAGCATTTTACAGCTTTAGAGTGGACAGCAGAAAGTTTGCAAGAAATGAGGGGGAGAGAGGACATGTTTTTTTATACTTAGACATCAGACGTTTTTCTCTGATTTACGTTATGTAAAAACAAATGCAAACAAACATGAATAGTGTACAGTTTGTCAATATAGTGTTGGGACTTTTTACTGCAGTTCAATGAGGCCATCTGGTGGTGAAGAGTGCTTCTTTGAAGCTCATATCTACTTTCATGAACAGTTCATCTTTGTATGTTGTGGCAAATGTGTTTGAGTTTGTATATGTAACTAACTGTGGTATACCACTGTAGCAACGCTGGCATTGATTGCAGTGTGCACTATACAATACTTCATCCATCATGGAGAGCAGACCTGGGACAGAAAAATAGAAAGAGCCTTCAAGTTCCTGACTGGTGTCCACTTTTGTCACATTGTGCCATCATGTGGGTGTTATCTGTAAGTACACCCTCAAATGATTAAGAAGCTCAGCTGCACCACAGTTCACCAGTCACCTGAGATACAGACAGATTATCCGACAACTGAGTGAGTTCTAGTGGGACGACCAGCACTCCTGATGTTTTACACAGAGGTAGAGAGACAGAGCTCTGGTCAGGGACTTGATCTTGAGTAAATTGAAATATTTCATAAGCAACCATGCAAACACATTGCATGTTCATGCACCTACTGTCTCTTTCTCTCTCTCTCTCTCTCTCTCTTTAACACACACACACACACACACACACACACACACACACACACACACACACACACACATAAACACATACAAACACAAACCACTGTGAAGATTTGTCCCTCATCTGTATCTGAAGGCTTTATCCAACCTTGCCCTAGTTTGCCCTGATTTATTATAATTCCATTTTTCCAGTCTTTCAATCTAAAGATTTGTTCCTCCTCGTTTTTTAATAACGTGCAAGCAAGGGTGGCATGTCCCTGGGAGATTATGTCGTCGTCTTTGGCGTCTCGTCTTGATTACATCAGAGGAACCTGATTTGATTTGGAAGAAACCCCCCTGTTCCGGTACGCGATCTCTTTAGACCTCCCCACTGTGCTGATTTCTTGCTTTGTCAGAGGGGATGATCTTGATGAATATGATCTGAAAGAGAGGGAGGGAGAGGGGGATTAGGTGAAAGGATTATAATTTCCAATGACGAGAAATAATAAGAAACAATAAATCCTAAGTAGATTTAGTTCTCAAGGAAACCCTGTTAGGGGAAATCAACAGAATAAGAGACAGGACAGTGGCATTAAATAGATACAGTAGGCCTGACCTGTTTGGTCTGAGATAGAAGTTGAGTTCTTTTTTTTTTTCGTGTGCACACAGGAATTTGATAAATCTCAATATGACGTTTGTATCAGTTCACAATAAGTTGTTTTTAACACAAGTTGTTGTAGATTTAATCTAGAACTCTTTCAACACAGAGTTTGAACGTATTTGCTCATACTCTTGCAAAGTTTGACAGCTCTTATTCACAGAAAGAAGCGGAGCGATTAGTCGATCTGCAGAAAATTAACTTTATTGATAATAGATTTAATTGTGTCAAGTGAAAAAGCTAAATATTCTGTGGTTCCAGGTTTTCCCAGACCGGTCTGCATCAGCACTTTGGACCCACAGAGGAAGGCCCTTTGTTTAAGCTTATGTTTTCTGTGTGGAGTGTGTGAATTTTCTCTTGGTGCTCAGATTGCCTCCTGAGAGTCTAGAAAATTCCAGTCATGTGGACTGAAGTCTGTCGGTGCAAATGTCGACTGAAACATATTTATTCCTGTTCCCTTTCTCCCATCAATGTCAATAACATCAGATGATAAATTAACTAGCTGATCGACAGCAACTATTTTCATAATCAATAAATTGTTTATGTAATTATGTTTTTCAAGCTCAAATTCCAAACTCTTGTTGGCTCCAGCTACTCAGTTGTGAAAATTTGCTGCTTTTCTTTGGTCATATTTGCATTCTCACATTTGTTGGTTGAACAAAACAAGCAATTTTTGGGAATTATGATGGACATTTTCAACTGTTTTCTGACATTTAATTGACCAAACAATTAATCACACCTTGCGTGTGCTTTTGTCTAGAAAGGTTGCCAGTTTTCTTCACAGAAGAGCTATGAAAAATAATTATAGAAGTCTTACAAGGTCTTGAGATATTAATGTTAGCTTTATGAAACACTGACTCTTCCTCTTCTTCACACCTCATGGCAGTTTGCGAAAAATACCAGAGCATTTGCAAATTAAATTTCACGTGTGAAAAGTTAATGTGGTGTTTTCCTGTCTCCTTTCCGGAGCATGGTGGGATGGGCCACCAGTGAATTAAAATAGATAAATTAATCTTCAGCCCCTTGTATTAAATGCTCCAAAAAGTGAAGAAAACGGTCTTCAATCCAGTAAATGTCACGGAAAACAGAAGTAGACATGGCTAGCAGACATGAGACCATAGTACTTCAACAGGGGGCACCACACTGTACAGATTAAGCCATTAAGTCATAAACAATAGAGGGCGATGCTTTTAAGCTTTGCACAGATCAATGAAGGTGTACTGGTCAATTGTTAATGTGCGCCAGTCAGTGGAAACATGTAATGGTTTTGCACTTCCAGTTTTATTCTGTGTGTATTTTAATCAATAAGGGAAAGATATGCTATGTTCAGTGGCTCGGGTCGTATGACCAAAGCAAAAGACTTACCACATATCTACACTTTTACTGTCCCATAATTTATTGTCAGAACGCTCTTCCCCTTGCGCCTCTTCAAGATCAGACGTATGAGCGCTGTGTCTGTTTTTACACCTTCAGAAGACACTATATGTATAACTTGTAGCCATTCTGTTGATGGATTCAGAACATTGTCACATTGGGACCTCGTAAAACGGCAGCTGCTAATGCCTCTCTGCCACGAGGTCGTGGACAGGGGTTGTTTGTGAAATCCAGCGCAGTTAAAGACCTTTGCTACTTTCAGTCTTGCAGTAGTGGTTGACTGAGGCCTCCTCACCTCATACTCTTGACCTTGTCATCACAGGCCGTTCCCGGCTGCTTTGCTAACTAGGTGTCATCTGCAGGGCACGGCTTGAGAGATGGACGGTGCTGTGTGTGTTTGCATTTAGTGAAGAGAGTGGAGACAGAGTAATTGATAATTCTGGACTGTGCTTTAGGGGGAGGGGGGGTGCATGCCAAGACCATATGTAACTGTTCCTATATTCCCCTGAGCTGAGCCCAGGCAATATACAGTAAATCCACATTCTCTCTGATGAACTCACAGACAATGTCTACCGTCCTGCCTTGTCCCTTGTCAGCCAGTTAGGGAGCCAAGCCTTAAGCCTTAACCCCCCTGTCTCCACTCCTGGCTGGGGGGGAATGTGACGCCTGCCTGCCTGCTCGCCTGTTCGGCCGTCTTAGCCCTGTGGGCTTTGCAGGCGCGGAGCCTCATCTCCCACTGTTTATCCATGTGTCTTTGCTTTGGCTCAGGCCCTATGCTGTAGGCCACTGTGGGCTGAGTGGGGTCCACTGCCCTGTGTCACCCACCTAAGCTCTGCTTTCACTGGGTGGCTTAGCGCCTCACCCTCCAGCCGCTTTATGAGCAGACAGCTGGGCTAATCTGTCTCCCTCTTTCTTTCTCCTTAGGTCTTGCCTCATTGCTTCTTTTGGCTCCTTTCGCCCTGTGTTTGTAGTGTAGTTTGCTCTCATTTTTTTTAAAACACTGACACTGCTGTTTCTGTTTCCTCAGTACACAAACACACACCAAGAATTCTCTGTTTGTATCTCTCTGCTACAATAGAGCTCGAGAATAGAGTCACAGGAGACACTTCACATGTGGCTTACATTTATTTTTATTGACTTTTAATGATGCTGTTTATACACTGTGTATCACAGGGTGTGGCTGCCAGCAGACACACCTGTGGCTGAGAGGTTTAATTGTTGTTAGAGCAGCGGGCAATGAGATACATCCAATAAGCTGTAATCTTTGAATTCAGCAGCTTCTCAGACCTTGAACTAAACATAATAGGTCCAAGGTAACAGATCCAGCTCTATAGGTCTTTGAAAACACATCCAGACTGCTCAGTGTTTCTGGGTGTTAGTACTGTGTTGGCTGCTTGTTAACTTTGTATAGACAGCTCTTGTTCGATTAAACCCTTAAAGTGCCATGGCAACGCAAAGTTCTTTCTTTGACAGATGATATAAGTTGTGAAACAGGTTATGAGGGAGGTTTGCTTGGTCAAAAGCTGCATCACTGCTCCTGTTTATTGGCGAGTTGAAAAATGTTTTCTCATTAATGGCCTGTGATAAGAATCAGTCCACAGTGAAATGCAGTTGTTAAGCCTGAACATGACGTAGGACTTGACTCAAGTTTCTAACTGAGAGATTGACTTGAATTGTCACTCACAGAGATGAATCATGACTCAGTCTTGGAAACAGTTGTTTACAGCTCATACGATTAGTTGATTAATCAAATAGTCGACAATCAACAGAAAAATAATGGAAACGGTTTTGGTAATTGTTTTATTGTTTATGTCCAGTTTTAAGCGAAAATGCCAAACATTTGATGCTTCCAGCTTCTCCAATGTGAAGATTTACCACTTCTACATTGTAGTAAACTGAACATCTTTGGTTTTTGGACTAGCACAAAAAGCTATCTGAAGACTGGGAAATTATTGTTTTGCATTATAAAACAACAAAAAACTGAATTGTGCTTAAGACTTCAGTTGTTTGCATTTTGTGAAAATCTGTGGGTTAAAAAACAAAGACGTCACAACACTAAACCAACTTTGCTCCATAAATCTTATCTCATCACTTCCCTTCTGTATTTTATATCTCCCTCTGCATTCTTTCCATCTTTCTCCTGTAGTCATTTTATCCTCCACCCTTCACCATCCCCTCTTCCTCACGCCATCTCTCCCTGTTTACCCTCCCTCTGTTCTCCATCTTCCTCTCGTCCTTCTCCCCTTCTCCTCCTCCTCCTCCTCCTCCTCCTCGGCCTGCCTTCCCTCCTCCTTCTTCTTTTCACTGTCCTCTTCAGCCATCCGGCTAAACTTAGAAGTGACAACAGTTGCAGGGTGACACCAAAGGCTAAATAAGACCAGAACAATAGCTTCCCCCCTCCTCTCCTCCTCTCCTCCTCTCCTCCTCTCACCCCCTCATCTCCCCCTTTAATAGACTGCCATTGTTCTCTTCCTCCACTGTTGCTCTTTCAGGGAGTTTGTTAGCTATGCTAATGAAGGTTGGGCTTGTGTGGGTTTAGTGAGTGGGGATTTGATGCTCTTTAACTGGGCACTTTTAGAAAGGAGAGGCGATCATAAGTGCGGCCGGGTGGCTATTTACCACCGGTCAAATGTCACAATGTGGACATGATACAGCAGTGGAAGAACATAAGAGATCTGTTACATTTCCGAGGCATTTGCTTCTATTTGATATCTGTACAGTGAAACTGTCATAACCACAATAGTCAGCAAAATATATAATAAAAGAAACTATTATGCAATAATATGTGCCACTGGCCCTCTAACGCTCAATGTACTGCATGTGTCAGCATGTCGGAGTCCTTGCAGAAAAAAAGAGTCGAGTAAGACAAGATGCAGAGACTACAGTAAGTATAGTGCAGTCAGTCATCCAATCAGTCAGTAAGTCTGTAAATAGCCTGGCCGATGGCTCCTTTGAGCTTTCCTCTAAGAGGAATTCTCTTTCGCCTTGGTGTATTATTAGTGCCTGTGCATTGTTTCCTACAGTGGCACTGCTGCAATCAAAGGAAGTTGGCCTGCCAAGTATACAAATATTTTCCTTTGTCCCTATGTTTAGCAGGCATGTAAGAGTTAGATATGTGTGTGTGTGTGTGTGTGTGTGTGTGTATGTGTGTGTGTGCGTGTGTGTGTGCGTGTGTGTGTGCATGTGTGTGTCTGTGTGTGTCTGTGTGTGTGTGTAACTGTGCATGGATGTGGGTGCATGTCTGTGTGGTTGTACAAGCAAGTGTGTACATGCTCATGGATATTATGTCATGTTGTATGTTTATTTACGTGTGTAATCGTATATGTACAGTGATACATCCTTTAATTGTGTGTCAATGTGAGTGTGTGTGTTAGCCACTCGTGGACAGTGTGACCTTTTTATTTGAGAGGTCATGTGCTTGGCTGGTTGTTGGTGCGTTGGTATGCTGTTTGGTGGAACACGTTAATCTATTGTACATAGGCGACTGTTGTGTTCACACTGCAGTCTCCAGGTATGTGATGCAGTGTCTGTGTCTTCGTTGTGCACATTATTATTATCTGGCAATCCTTTTTTTGCACAGTTCATCTCTTCCATTTATCGAACAAAGACATTATAATCAAATTTGTCTGATTGCTTTATAAATGCTTTTGATGAAAATTAGTTATTTGAGCCCACCTTTCAATAAAGTAATTAGCTCAATTTGAATGGAAACCATTACATGTCCATGCTCTCAGTGGCACGATATTTTCACTGTAATTGAATGTGCCCAGCCAAAATATGATTGCCTGACATTTTAAATGTCACAAGGACTGATTCAGTAGTCCTAGAAATATATCTAAAGCCTTGACCCTCGGTCTTTGTTGTTAATGCTGTGCTTCAAATTCCTCTGAATTTGGTATTCAGAGACTATACCATAATCTCTCTCATGCACAGACACACATGCACACGCACGGCAACAGCATGTTGAAAAGTGGTTGCATTTCCAAGCATACACTTACATGCACTCACATACTCCTATATTAAAATACAGAGGTTAGTCATATCTAACACACACACATGCACTATAAGACACACACCGTTGCACCCTTAGGGAAGCAGGTTGCTTGTTCAGTGGCCAATTGGTGGCGTTGAGGCATCATCGGTCACTTGGAGTCTGCCAGTGACTCACCAAGGGCACAATGGAATTAGTGAGATTCTCTGCAATGTGACAGCTTGCTCTGGCTAAATGGTGTAATAATCTACCCCTCCTCTCACAAACCTCCAGCAGCACATACACACACACGCACACACACACACTCATTCACTCCCCTCCCTTTCGCTCACCCCATACCAACTGGCACAGATAACATTGTCTTAAGCTATAAAAAAAGATTTTTTCCCCTCCCTCCATTGCGGTAATTATTGAATTAATGCAGATGGAGAGAGACATCTGCATGTTAAAGTGTTGGCCTCTCTCTTATGCACAGCAGATGTTCCCCTGTCATTTACTCAAATTACGCTGCTTAGATACACGGAGGGAGAGAGACAGAGAGAGAGTGAGAGAGAGAAAGTTACTCGCCAAGGCGACATTGTCTTACAGCCCTCTCAGTGTCAGCTACCAAATTCTGCATCTGTCCTTCAAGCAAACCCCTACTTTTGTCCCTGGAGGTGTCCCTCAACTACAGTTATGCAGTTTTATTCACTATTATCTAATTGTTTTATTATAAAGGGAAGGCAAGTGCATTCGTACCATTCAAATATGGAGGCAATATAAAGTGCTTTAAATAAGGCAAAGAAATGCATTAGAACAGAATTTAAAAGCATAATAAAGACAAAAATGAAACTAATTAAAATAGAAAAAACTAAATAAGATATAAATACAAATGGACAGAAATAATAAATAGATGCAGTTTCAATACAACAATAAGCTGCCGTGTATTCCATTAAGGAAAATATGTTAGAAGAGAAATTAATCACACACAGTTTTTAATTTAGAATCAAATGTGTCTGAGGTTCGGCCACATTTAAAATAAACAGCAGTTGGTTCCAACATTGTGCAGCTAAATGCAGCTCCACTGTGTTTGGTTTGAGTTACTACTTAAGATGACTGGATGCTTCCCAAGCATCATAAAGGACAGACTGAGTGATTTATTTAATGCTTTGGTCTATTCTTAAATTACAAAGAAAAAGCATTGGATGGGTCAAAGGTCAGCCTTTATCAAATGTGGGATTTTACCCAACAAATAACCTTTTTAGTATCAGAATACTAATAGTATCTATGATGTCAAAAATGTCCTATTAATGTAAATATTAACAAGCTGACCTCCCACTGATAGCTTAACCCAGCACCTGACCTCTCGACCCTTACTGCTGGGGGGGACGTTACAGTAAAGATGAGACTGAAGGTACAACATCCTCTTGAAGATTATCTGTCGATTATTTGAAGCCAGGACGAGACATGAGGGTGTGTATGAGTGTGTCTCAGTAATTGTGTGTCTCTGTGTGTGTGTGTGTGTGTGTGTGTGTGTGTGTGTGTGTGTGTGTGTGTGTGTGTGTGTGTGGCTGATAACCAGGGGACCTTCTCCTTGGGATTATATTCCAGGTTGGTTCGGCCTCATCTCTCCGGATTATGTTGATAAAAACATTCTTGTATTATATTTTCTGTGCTTATTGTATTAATACTCTCAGGCAGTTCCCAGAAAAAGCTCCGTCCCACGCCTGCTTTAAGGTAATCTTCTTCCACTTGAGCTTTTAAAATGTTTTGGGGAGATTGGCTGTCTTGTAATACCTATGCTCTCCAACTCTTGAGGTTATATTTGACCTCTTGTCTTTGACTCAGTTGCATCATCATATCATGTTACATGGTAAATTATGCATCTTTAATAAATATGTGGTTCCGGGGCTGTACCGGACTGGACTTGGTCAGTTGGTTTAGAAAGTTTTGATGGCTCATTGCTTCCCTACAGGTATGATTTATTCATCTGTGAGGAGAAAATGACAGTGCTTTAGACCCGAATGCGTCTTTAGGATGTCTTGTTATTGTGCTGTAATGATAGGATTTCTGGAACAGGGCTGCAACCAACGAACTTAACTGTGAGACAGCTAATCAACACCAGAGAAACATGCAGGCGGCATGTAGGGAAGGGTAAACTGTAAGTGGTGAGCAATAATCTTGTATGCAGCTGAAGAACTGGATAATGAGCATTAGACGTGGTAACCACAATGGATTAAAAAGAATGTAACCAACAGAAACACACACCCCATTAAAGAAATAATTTTACCAACAATTTAAAATTAAAATTTCATATTATTTTTTATTGGTGGCAGTTTTGTCTGGCAACACTGTCGTCACATTACATATCCTGCTGTATGATGGTGTTAAGGTTGAAAAATTCAATTAGTCTATTAGTCAATCAACAGAAAATGTGCAGCTATTTTGGTGATTTCTTTGGGGGGGTTTTTGTCATCTTGGGCTCTTCCTTCACTATTATCTGAATAAACAACAACACACAAACAGCAATAACAACAAAAAACAACAACTGACTGATCGATAGTGAGAATAATCTTGGTTGAGGTCCTGCAGGGTGTGTTTTGGAAGGTCAGTCTTGGTCATATTAGTCTTTTTTGATCCGATTGAGCATAAACAGGTGACTGTGCTCGCTCTCTTGCGTCCTGATGCAGCTACGAAGAGTTCTATGAATCAGCTCATCCACACACATTTACACACACACACACACACACACTCACACACACACACAAACACACACACGTGCCCCTCCTACCTCTCTACAAAACCCAACAATCCCGTGGAATCTGTGCAACTTCCTTCTGTTCTCAAACCAAAAGCCTTAAAGCCAACAGATGCTTTCACGTTATCATTGCCAGTTATCACTCTTAGCTGCCTCTGATAAGACTTTACTTTCTGACCCAGATGTTAAGGAGTTCAATTTATCAGATGCACCAGAAGAGCGGACAGGGAGGTGGAGGGATGAGTGAGCATCGAAAATACCCGCAGGCTTGAGAGATGAGACGTAATATGCCTTTTTTTTTTTTTCCTTTTTTTTTTTTTTTTTGGGCCTGGTGTTGTTTCTGAAGCGGCGTTAGTGCAGTAAGGAGCTCAGCGTCTAAAGAGGCTTTGGTATAGGGGGAAAGATGGGCCATATTACAGCGAGGCCAGAAGCCTGCTTGATTAATGGGCCAGGATAATCACCTCATCAAATCACTCTCACTTATTAAATCTTGTTTAATATCGTAATGAGGGCCCTCCTGAGCTGCTTTGGTAAATTCCCCCTCTCTCCCGAGCTCTCCATGCTCTCGCTTTTCCTCTTCTGCCTTTCCGCTTTAACAGGAAGACAGATGATGCCAAGTTCCTCTCTGTCCTCGTCTGGCTCTCTTCTTCTTGCTGTTCTCTTCTGTCCTCTTCCTCTGTTCTGTCTCTTACCTTTTGCTCTGTTCCTTAACTTCCAGCAAAGGAAGTGAGAGATGTGTTTGCCTCTCTATCTTAAACAATTGTGGAATTAATGTCAGCATTAAGACTACACAGTGGCTCAACAGTATACATAATTTCTGGTGGTGGAATTGCTATATCCACCGCCTCAGTCTATTCATTTAATCTCCCTTATTTATGATGGATGATGCGCTAGATTGTATCATCATAAATCACCGTGTGTGTGGGTCACGACCCGCTTGAAGAGTGATACCACTTCCCAAGGCTTTGGTACACTGGAGTTTATGGAAACACTTCAGGTGATGTAATATCTCTCCTGTCTCCTTCTGCATGATTTGTGATTCCTATCTGTGGTACCACAACGTACCCGCTGTTACTTCTGCGTGTGCATATGTGTGTGTGTGTGTGTGTGTGTGTGTGTGTGTGTGTGTGTGTGTGTGTGTGTGTTTGTGTTTGTGTGTAAGGTTTCTGGGATGGGCTTGCATCTCCTTCACTTGACCTTCAAGCTTCTACACAATGTGCCGCAGAAGAAAACAACATGCCATTGTCTTATTTATGGTCTTCCATGTGTCACTCTGGACAATCTTGGTAGCACAGCCGCGATTCTTCCAAGGAAGGAAAAATATTTCTCCTGTCCCTCTTTTACCCTGCGCCTCTCTCTCCATTTCTATTGTGAATTATAGGTGTCTTTCAATAGCCACCCCCTTCCACCACCCTCATCCCAAAGTTGGACCCAATCCTTTGTCGTCTCTGAAGGCAGGCAGACAGGGAACAACTGGCTCAAGGTGACCAGTTCAGGCTTGAGAGGGAGGTTAGGGCTGCATCTTCCCCCTGAGTGCCTCCCATTTTTTGCCTTTATTGTTGGGGAGCAGCTGTTGTGTACCTGGACCCCATGAGTGGCGCCTATGCTGGGTATCTTGGCAGCCTGGCTCCCTAGGCTTTGGATACCAGAGTGAATCAATTCTTAAAGATGACTGTCTGCATGCCGTGTCACATGGACAGGCCCAAAGTGAAGGGCTTAGGGGGCTCTGGAGCTGGAATGCTCTTTGATGGAGGGGCTGGAGAATGAGGAGGGAGGGGAGGAAAGGAAAATACGGGGAGAGGAGATGGTCCTATTGTTGTGCCAAGGAATGCCCTTGACGGAGATAGAGGGGTATTGTTTTTATGCCCGTGAACTCTTTTGGACTAGGGGACTTACAGATGATGGAGCTGCACTGGTGATGAACATCTTAGCGTCTTTACTGTTTCCATGAATGCTACGAGAAGCGCAGCTGTGTATTGTCAGTTCTCCCTTTGTGCTGTTAACTGTGTGTTGAAAGTTGTCCTAAGACGGGGCGTGTGCATGCAGCTTAGTGTCAAGCAGCCATGTGTACATGTTAAGGTTGGCCAGTTATTGGATGGCTGATGTAGCCTCTCTCATAAAGCCCACAGAACCAAACTCATTCTCAGCAGAGATTGACAACAGCTGAGCAGGATGTTGATGACTTACCTGGCTCACAGGCCTAACCTGCCTAATGTCCACTGAGAAACCTGAGAAAGTGAAGATCATGAAGGATGACAAAAACAGATTGGCACACAAGCTAACCTCCCTCCCTCCCCACACTCTCTCTCCTTCTCTTTTTCTTTCTTCTTACAACCCTTCAGAAAACAATACCCCTTGGACCACCCCCAAACCCCCCCCCTCCCTACCTCTTTCTCTACCTAGTAAAAAGCAGGTTTATTAATAGTTCAGAGCAGGGTGCTTGGGGCAAGCTGCACGAGAAGGTTAAGGATGAGGGGAGTTGGCAATCTCGGCTCAGCAACCAGCAGCCACGGCAGCAGCAGTAACAGTAGCAGTAGCTGTGTCTTTTTTGGAGAAAGAGCCTCATGGTCGTCCCGTGTCCGTATCCATTTCATGACAAATGAAATACCACAGGCCCTGGCCAGAAACAATGGCTTGTTTGGCTGGCTGGAGGCAGTGCGGGAGGTGGCGGTGGTGGTGGTGGAAGGGGGTGGGGTAGGGGGGCTAAGACTGGCTTCCAGCCCCTGCAGCTGTCCCGGTTGTCACTCCTTGTCTTAAGGCTCACTCCTGGCTCAACGCTCCAGCCCATGGATCAAGGGGATGTGTGTTGGCGCATGTGTGAGTGTGCGTGTGCGTTTGTATGTGCGTGCATCCTGAGCCCCGAGAGATACTGCGAGGTGATTCTCGGTACTCGGCAGCGTCTGAAAAACGGCCCCAGACACAAAAGGCAAGTTGAACGGTGTTAAGACCCCTTCGGTATGGAGCAGACCCCAGGCATGAGGTCATCAGCCTTGGTTTAGCAGCCTTTGTCCTACAGCCTGATTGACTTGACAGGAGGGGTGGTTATCAAAGACAATTGTGGGATCGGTTACAGCCATGGATGTCACTCAATGCCTCCAATTAAAAATTCTTAATAATTCATGAAATTTAATGTAGAAATACAGATTTTTTAAAAACCAGAACATGGTGCATAGGATAAAAACAAGCCTGATGCAAATGTGAATTACATACCAATACACAGTGACATCTCAGCTTGGTAATCATTTTGCACCTCCACTCTGTGGGCCTCACCTTAATATGAATAATAAAGTCTGTGAATCTTTTAATCTGTGTTGATAACAGGTGATGAACTTTAATACGCTGCTAATATTCCACGAGTAAGCCTGTGTGTGTGTTGCAAAGGAAAAACACAAATCTCTTCCCGCCTCTCTCTCTCTCTCTCTCTCTCTGTGTCTCTCTCTCCCTTATGTCTCAGAGATTAGCCCTTGCTCAAACACCTCCTGTTCATCTAAGTAATTAAAACATTAGAATTACGGGATTATAAACTGCTTTCGATTTAATCCAGCACTCGATGCTCCCACCATCTTGCCAAATGGGTCAATAGGAAATATAATGGGCCTCTGTGATTTCTGATTCAGGGATCTGGAAGAGGCAAAGGATGCCAATAATGGCTATTAAAAGAGACGTGTGTGTGTGTGTGTGTGTGTGTGTGTGTGTGTGTGTGTGTGTGTGTGTGTGTGTGTGTGTGTGTGTGTGTGTGTGTGTGTGTGTGTGTGTGAGTGAGTGTGAGTGAGAGAGAGACAGTGAGAGAGCCCAGACCAGCTTTGCCCTGTGTGCCATCTGTCTTGGACCCACTAGACCCAGTTTAGACTGGAAGAAGCCAAACCAGTTCAGTCTCTAGCTCTATCCCCAATGCACAGTTATGCGCAAACACACACACACACACACACACACACACACACACACACACACATATATTCAAACATCCACACACTCCTCATGACCTCTTCCTCTATTGAAGAGAACACAAAGAGTATTTTGGGGTCAATAACATGTCAGAGGCACCTGCAGTCTTTGAACTTTCTTGAAGTCAAGGACCGGCTGCTCTACTCTGCTGAGCTCTACTGTGTGTGTGTGTGTGTGTGTGTGTGTGTGTGTGTGTGTGTGTGTGTGTGTGTGTGTGTGTGTGTGTGTGTGTGTGTGCGTGTGTGCGTGTGCGTGTGTGTGCGTGCATCATGAGACCATATAACAGGTGTTTGCCCCTGGGGCCCCCACTGCACCGGAGAGTACATGTATCAATGGGTGTCATCATATAATTTATATATCATTTATCCTACCATTGTCTGCTTCCAACACATGTTCTCACATGTGCACACACTCACAAACAGTCACTCACATTCAATTTTAAGGGAAGTTGCCTCAGTTGCCCCTACCACCACCACCCCACCCCCACACACGTACACACACACACACACACACACCCCACCACCACCCCACGTCTCTGCCCAGTCAAAAGGAAGGTGTGCAGTTGACCTGCTGTCCTCTTACCTATACTGTAACTTGGAGTATCAGTGTGATGATATGATTTGTACTGTATGTGCTTGTGTGTGTGAGTTTACACACTCTGCCCTCATGCAGATTTATTTGCAGGTATGAGTGTTTGAGCAGTGTCCTCTATGGCATGTTTCTGCCTGTGTGTGTGTGTGTGTGTGTGTGTGTGTGTGTGTGTGTGTGTGTGTGTGTGTGTGTGTGTGTGTGTGTGTGTGTGTGTGTGTGTGTGTGTGTGTGTGTGTGTGTGTGTGTGTGTGTGTGTGTGTTCATTATGGTTTGTGTTCCTTGCAACAAGGGGTCCAAGCTGACACAGTGACAGTTCCTCGCAGAGCAACAGAGGGGCCCTGCCATTCAACAACAGAGGCTTTGTCGCTCTGCTCCTCTTGGCTTGTTAGGGACTTCCTTCTTTCTCTCTTTCTCTCGCTTTCGCTCCCTTTTTTAGTGAGCCCATTTTCTTGTCTGAAGTCTTAATTTGGGGCGCTGGCCAGTGGGGAGAGGGAAGAGAGGCGAGGGGACCAAGGGAGGGAAGAACAGGGGGGAGAGAGGAGAGGAGGCGCAGAGTGGTGATGGCTGCAGATGGACGGCCCTTTGTTCCTCCTTTCCCAGGCTCCTCTCTTGAGCCTCCGAGGTTCCAGTTGCGTTGAAGCCTTCCAGAGAGAGAGAGAGGGGGAAAGAGAGAGAGAGAGAGGGAATGAGAGTGAAAGAGAGAGAGAGATGGGGATGGGGGTGGCTGGGAGGAAAAAGGGGGCACAATGATCTGTCCAACTGGAATCTTCCAGTTCCACAAAACAAATGCACACACACACACACACACACACACACACACACACACACACACACACACACACACACACACACACACACACACACACACACACACACACGCAAGCGAAGTAGAGATGCAAAGAGAGGAGGGGGTAGAAGAAGAAAGAACAAGCAAATGATTACATGAATAAAAAAGAATAGAGAACAAACTGCACACAGACAGAACAAAGAAAAGGATAAGGATGGGATGAGGAAGACATCAAAAAATGGCTCACAGTGAGAGTAAGCTGCACATACTGACCACTAGGTGTCCTCATCACTGATGCCAAATGTGGGCAACCCTGAGTTAATCCCAGCCTGTGCCAGTGGCTCTGGAGCATGCAGTGTGTTGCTCCATCCACAATAGATGAAATCCAGTGTTTAATTACTAACACATGCAGAATGAATCCATCAATCTGTGCAATGTGGAAATCTGTTTTCATGGTTTTGGATTGAAACTGGAATAATTTCTTGTGTGGAAAGTTTAATTGTAGGCAGACCAAATAAAAGAAATCCCATGTTGAGCAAATGAAAAGCTACATACATGCATAAATACAGATTGCCATCCTCTGTAAATAAAACGTCAGTAATATTTTGCTGTTTTAGTTTCAAGCCCACAGTCATTTTGGAGGAGTAGGTGTCAAAGCGGTTCAAACGGTGGACAGCTCATTTTGGTCGTTGGTAGGAGGATCGCACAGAGAAGAAATCGAAAAGAGGTCCTGAGTCCTTGTGTTTCTTCGTCACAAAGGTTCCCCAGCATGGGGAGTTACATCAGTGCTTGTGTGTGGTGATATTTACCGAAAGATTTCTTTTTGTTGTCGGGTTGGCGTGATGTAAATCCCCCAATGCAGTTGTAAAATATACTTTTAAATCTCTCCAGCTTAAAAACCTAATGGAAAATGTTCTTGAACCTGAGCGTGTGATAACAAGCCACCACGAAGGGAGGAGGGACTTGGAGAGGGACCTTGGGGACCGTGTCAACGTTTTCTGTGCCGGAGCAGGGACAAACATTGGGCAAACATTGGGAAAGGCTGGCAGCCTTTGAGATAGTGGGACGTTGATCTAAGACTGAGGTGCTAAAGTCCACTATCTCCTGTCTGATACAGCAGCCAAGGTCTTGCTGACACACAGAGCCACAGAACAAACATGGATACCTGAAGACAATGACCTTTGAACCCCCCAGCGGGAGAGGTGGAAAAAACAGGAAGTGGTGAAAGTGACTCCAGTGACTTCCTCCCTGCAGGCCAAAAATGAATCAGGTGGAATGATTGTAAGTACACGGGTCATTGTACATAAAACACACACACACTCACACACACACACACACACACACACACACACACACACACACACACACACACACGAACACATGAACACACACACCACATCTGTGCTTTCCACTCCTGAACAATGTGTGTGTGTGTGTGTGTGTGTGTGTGTGTGTGTGTGTGTGTGTGTGTGTGTGTGTGTGTGAGATGGAGGAAGCGAGAGAGTGAGTCTTCAGATGTAGCGACAGATGGTATTTGATTACAGAGCAGACGGTTGGTGTTGTACAAAGATGCTGTCTCAGCCCAACCTAAGGAGCTGTAGCCTCCGGTTAAGGCAAGCAGAGGGAGGCAGGCGGAGGACGAGAGGGAAAAGGAACATGGGAGAGAGAGAGAAAAAATAAAAGCAAGCAAAAAAGACACAAAAGAAGCAACTCCAAAACTGAGCATCAAAGCAAAAAGAGTGAAAAGCAGTCAGGCAAGAACAAAAGGAAGAAAAGGAACAGTGCAACGGGCAGGCGTGGTGGAAAATACAACAGAGGTCATGATAAGAAAACAGCAAAATGACGCAGAGAGAACTGAGAAAACACACTGAGCCTTTTTAAAATAGTCTCGGATTTTTTTTCCGAGACTTCCAAACTTATCAGCAAATAAAATGAACACTCACAAGATATGGAGGAAATCAAAATCTGTTCTAATAATTGTGGGCACTTATTCTGTTGAATGCAATTAGATTTTCATTGGCTTTTCCAAAATATAATTTGTACCTTTTTATATTATAAAATTTCACAAGTTCCAACAACTAAACACAATGTATTGGTTAGAACTATTGCTGCAGCGATTAATCAATTTATTGATTATGATAATTGATTAATGGCTTTAGTCGTTTTTCAAATGAAAATACCAAACATTTCCTAAGGATTTGACGGCATTTTACATTTTTCAAACAAAATGATTAAACTGAAGAAATAAGTGGCGGATTAACTGATACTGAAAATAACTTGGTTGCAGCTGTCGTTAAAACAAACCACATTTTCAAGCAGTTTGTCTTTATGCTGTTTTCTCAAACTTTTATTAATTTGTCTTCCGCAAAATCTTTGTGCTTAATTTCTAAAACCTTTTTAGATGATCACTTCAATCAGTTTTCGGTGCTGTGGGTAGAGGGAATGATTTCATTGTGTGTGTGTGTGTGTGTGTGTGTGTGTGTGTTCCCTGGGTATGGCGATTGTTGCGTTTAGCCTGATGAGGCGGCATCTGCAGTTCTCTGTGGAGCCTGTGGAGAAAACAGGGCTGAGAGGTTGGCACTCTGTAGCCAAACCCCTCATTAGTGCATTGAATGACGGAGGGAGCAAAGCAGTTATGATTTCTGCACAATAAATACATAAACTGTGATGAACTAGAAAAACCTGATAAGCAGGATCAGAGATATCAAGTTAATACCATACTTTTATATAACTTAAATCACTTTCTTTCTATTAGTATCTCCCCATTTATCTCGCATACACACACATTTTTTGCATGTACCTTACGGAAGGTGATATAAATAAAACACAAACAGCAGACTTTTTCTGCTCTGTTTTTCATTTTTATTTCAATTTTTTATTCATTTTACACAAGCTTGCATATATACTGCACATACATTCAGTTCATAGAGGGTGAAGGCACGAAAGGCAATTTGACTACTGGTTGTTTGTGGGCTGGGCCAAAGAAATACAGGGGAAAAAATCTCAAGAGAAAATACAAAACTGCTTCAAACTAGTTTCAGCTTTCTAGCCCACCATTGGCCCTGTCCAGGAACAAAACCTAACAACCTTTTTATTTATTTTTTTAACTGTCCTGTTCCATTTAGCTGCCAAGATCTCAATTTAATCATTTCTGTCATTTGAATGAGCACGCTAGAATATTCATTTTTTGTATTCACTTTTAGGTAGATAAGGATTAAAATATTTTAAGTTGGTTCTACTTAATGAAATGCAGTACAGCCTTCCCTGTTTGAAAAACAAAAGAAAACAACATCAAATAAATTAGGATAAATTAAACCAATAAATTACACAAAATCTGCAAGACAAATAGACACCAATAAAAGAAAAAAAGCAGCCATGTAATGAGTTTTATTTTACAACCTGTGTGTAATTATTCAGACTGTATTTGAAACATGGCTGTTCCAGTTGGAATTACTGCACTAGAATCGAATAATAATGTCATACAAAAAGCATCAACAAAACACTATTTACATAACATATTGCTAAGTTATACAAAGGCAGTATTTATCACTGTAAGTCCACATCATTGATATTTACAAAAAAAGAGGAGCGATGTAATAATAATAAAAAAGAATCACTACTGAAAGCATAGAGAAACAAAAACCCCTTTCAAACAGGTCAGAAAACAGATCAGAGGAAATTATCACAACACACACACACACACACGCACACACACACACACACACACACACACACACACACACACCAAACACATGTTGCCAACGCTTAATGAGAATCATTTACATGTCAGGATGGTACTCCCAGGGGTGGGGGAGGGGCCACAGTGTTGAGAATTGTGTCACTCACTGGTTCACAGGTTCTCATAATCGGTCTTTTCTCTCACACAGACACACACTCATATACATCCACACACACACACACACACACACACACACACACACACACACACATACACAATGCAAAGCGTACAGAAATTCCACAAAAGTCCAGACTTTTCCCAACTGAACCCAGTAAAAAAGGGTATAAATCACTTTTTTCTGTCTGTAGTCTCTCTCTCTCTCTCTTTTTTTAAACTGTTACTGTACAACATGTGCCCCCTCCATGACACTAGTCTTCTGATGACAATGAGTTCCTGTCTCTCTCCCGGGTCAAATCTAGAGCTACGTCGGTGGCAGTCTGCCCTTGTTTTTGGACGAGACCGGGTCCGCGGACTGCCAACGGGGCGCTCCGTGACATCATCATTACCCGACTGCTGCTAGCCTAATGCATTGTTCTGTCAGCAAAAATTAAAGAAACGGATGCTGGTGCAACTTCAAGGGCACTGCCGACGGGAAACAGACCCCCGTTAAAGGCATGGCAGGGAAAAAAAAAACAAAAAAACAAAATAAAAAAACTCTCCTCTGTGTTTTTGGAAGAGTGGTTATGAGTCCAGTTGGAGAGAACGGGTCATCTCTCTTTTTTTCAGCCTTCTTTTTTTAACCACTCTCACCCTTCTCTAGCACTCTGAGTGATAATAGAAAAAAACTGTACAGCTATTCTTTGTTTCATCCTGACAGTATTTACAGCAGCAACAACAATATTTCATACTCTGAAAATGGATTCCAAGTTTATTTTTCTGATCTCAAGAAGACAGCCATTCAGCACAATACAAAAAGTTAAAGAAACCAAAAGGAAAACTGGTCACAAAACCTGCAAAAAACCTACAACTATTGCTCCTAATCTACCAACAACTCACTTATTCAGAATACAGATTTAAACAAAGCCGTCACTAAAAATACCCTCAAGATTTCTTTTATGAAACAATTGCTAACAGTGCCTTTCAAAGAACTTCCACTACAGTATATATTTTTTTCATAGATTTATATTTTACATTTCTTAAAAAAGACTATATATGTATTTCAATAATGTTATCCTAAAAATCAAATGACGCCAGTAAAGGAAAACTTGACAAAAATATTTTCAACGTGGTATTAAGGTCTTGCTAATCCTTTTTATTTTTGCACATAAGTCTTCATTATCCTGAAGTAATCTTTTTAGGCGCAGGAACTCTTTAACTTTAGGGTGGGGTTGCAGGAAGGGGGAGGATGGGGAGCGATAATAATCTGTGCATCAGATAAAAGTGTCCTTTCCCTTCTCCTTTGTTTGTGGCGCTTTAGAGCCCTTGGCTGGTGCTTTGAGACTCTGAGACATGAAGGGCCTAGCCCATCCTTCAGTGAGAAAAGTGTCCGGCTCGCTCTCTCAGGGCTCCGGATCTTAAGAAGAACACTGTCTGGGGAGGAGGAGAGGGGATGATATAATGGAGGGAGTAGCTCTCTGTCTTTCTCTGCCTCCTTTTGTCAGGCGCTTTGTCTCCCTCAGACAAGTCAGCAGGTTAAGCAACCTGCCCCTTTTGATCTTTTGATCACACACACAGACACACTATAAGCTAATGTCGCCAAGGTGAGATCAACAGCTAGCTCGCACGCACTTTAGAAAGTATTCAAGTCCTCTCATTGCTTCAAACTTACCTCATCAAAAGGCCAGCTAACACTAACTGCTTCTTAAAAAATCTTAAAAGCCTGAGAGGGTGGATGAAAGTAATAAAACACTAGATTTACATGTACAAGTCAAGTGGAAAATCTGGGATTAGTATCTCAGGTAAAAGTGAAAGGAATGGTGTTTAACAAACTGGGCACAGTGGCTTCAGCAGAATCATACTTTGGGTCTTAAAAGCTGCCAGCATGGGACGGCGGGACAGAGCGGAGGGTTTCAGGTGCGTGTCGCTCCTCACTCTGGGCCTTTGTCCGCACTCTTTGTAGTGCTGAGAGCTTCTCCATCTACCCCTGGGGTGAGTGCTCACCTTCGACCTAGCATTGTTGCATTGAGAGAAGAGCTAGATCACTCAAAGGCAGGTGAACACGGAGGGAAGGAGCAGTGTGTGTGTGTGTGTGCGTGTGTGTGTTTTGTTTGTGGGTAAGTTCCACTTGAAGCAGAATTAATGAACGTCTGTGTTTCAGCTTATATTCACCTCTCTCTGCTCTCCTTGAATTATCCTCCTTGTCTATGATGCTCCTATTTGTATATATTCAATAATTTATTGTTTCAGCAACACTGTACTTTAGATTGCCACAGTATTGTGATATATTCAAGTATCAACGGCTATTCAAATAACTTCATAATGTAATTTACACCTTGTATAGGCTAATCACATTAAAAGCCTGCCATATAAACAGGCTGACTTCATCTCGCACATGAGCTAATTAATGAACTGTTATATAAAAAGGCAAAAAACTACACAGTCATTACTGTGAATGTTCACCGATATTGAACAGATAATTATATGAATAAGATTTATTTCATAGCGGAACAAATGGCTCATTTAGTGGGAGCAGTGTAGTTATCAAAGCTGGAGTGGCTATGGAAATTTAGCCTTTTCAAAGACACCAAAAGGCCACTTCTGCACTGTTAACTTCATGCATTTCTGCAGCGTAACGCCTTCACCGGCATCGTTGGCAGACTGGTCCTGTGCAGGATAGGCTAGTGGCTACAGACATATAGAGAAGCCCACTCTTATGGCCTTCCTTTAAAGCCCAAATTGAAACACTTTCCAAGCAAGTCGCCCCCAGACCCCCGACCACCAAAAATGAAAAAAAAAAAAAAAAAAGTCCACCTCCTTCGAGATGGACAAACTGAAACAAGAGTAAATAGAAGGATAGGAAATAGGGGCAAAATATTTCAGAATCTAAACTCTTGTGGAATAATATTAATAGCAATAATTTATTTTTTTCTGCAATGGCATCAAGGGACAAACAAATCTCGAAGTGCCAATCTTCAGCAAGCAGTGGTGACAAATAATAATAATCATAAACATCAACAACAATAATAATAATCAAAAATAATAATGTACACCCAATAAACACAATGCCCTACTTGCGGGGAAAACACACTTCAAAACATGGTAGAGCTCAGTAGCTATTTGAAACCAGTCCAAGTCCCACAGACCAGTACAGACCAGTACCACGAGTCCAGTCTTAGTCCAGTCAATAACCTCACTAGGCCTTGTTTTTGTGTGTGTGTGTGTGTGAGTGTGTGAGTGTGTGTGTGTGTGTGTGTGACTGTCCTGTTAGGGACATCTTCAGTAGCACAGTCTGTTGGGCACCCACTTTGCTCTTTGCAGGGACAGTTCGTGTGGACACCCACAGGATTGGAGGGACACCCTTGGGTGCAGTTGAATAAAGTCTTTAAGGAACCCAGCCTATGTTCTTAGTAGTGTAAATGGGAACTCAGGAAATCCTTCCACACACTGAGGACTTAGTTAGTGTTGATCAGGCCAAAACAGATGAGGGATCACACAGTCCAGAAAACACCCAGTAAGATTAGAGTCTCTTCAGTTAATCAGAATCTTAGAAAAACAAAACAAATAATAACCATCATGATAATTATCATATAAGAACAACAACACAATAGCTAGGTCATTTAGGAACTGCCACAGAGGCTTCAGATTGGGAATGCTACTTCATAACTTTCATACATTCAAAAAATAAAAAAATAAAAAACAGGAAATCAAACGTAGAGTTGGGGAAAATAAAAACAAAAGAGAATATCATCCTGAAATTCTATGAAATCAGAGAAAAAAAAAAGAAAAGAAAAAGCGCAAAGCATCGTGCGAGGAGGAGGAGGAGGAGGAGGAGAAATTTACTCATGTAGAAGCTCTTGCAGACAGTTGGGGGACTTGAAGATCTCGGGGACCTCGCTGTCCAGTTTGCAGATGACCTTGTAGATTGCCTTCTTCCAGGACGGGTCCACGTCTTTGCCGGCCACAATGGCATTGAAAAACTCTCTCAGTGTGATTTCGGCCACCTCCAGGAAGCGATCGGGGACCTTTATAGACACAGGAAGAAAGGAATTGGTTAATGATCCGGACAAGTTAGATCACTGATCGATCATTTTTACAAGAATTGTCCAGATAATTCGTCTAGATAATTTAACAATACTAAAGGCTGACGGTCTCGATTATATTAACTACATTTCCAAACTTTTATCGGTCAGTTTGGTTTAGTGGATGGCCCAAAATGCTGCAGTACCCATGTGCCTTAGTTATAGCTGCCAGTCAAAGGAACAACTCAGATTCAGAAAGCTTTATTGTTGTAAATATGAACAAAACACTGTTTTAAGTGACAGAACGTTTTATTTTGTTTCTGCAAAATGTAACTTTAGCTTCCACTGGCCATTAGCAATGCACGCAACAGAATTTTTAGCCCAGCGATTTTATATTTCCAAATGAAATGCTCCTTGGGAGTTGTAGTTGACTTATTCACCTGTGGTTTTATGCACACAGTCATGTGCCTTTGAGTTTTCATCAAACAAGCAGGCGTTTTTTTATCACAGTTTCTCATCTTTTACCAATGACAGTTTCCAACTCCAACTACCGATCACCCAACACTGTGACTTCTACTTCCTGCTACTTCACAGCTCTATTGCATTTCGCTGTCTGCGGTAGTTTCTTTGCATCATCCTCAACACTGTCAACTCCTCAGTTGTGGAATATGTTCTTGTTTTCACAGTGGATGTAAAACCATAAATCTCCCATCTCTTGAGTATCTACTTCCTTAAAAGCCAATTGAGGCGTCGGCCTGAGAAAAGCCACTTCTTGTGAATTCTCAGGTTTCTCACACCCCACACTTCCCTCCCTACAACACGGCGAGCGTGACATCTTTATGGGTCCCACTGTAAATCTGTGACCAAACAAGACAGCGGAGCTGAGTGAAGAGCGACAGAGAGGTGCTGGCGAAAGAGGAAGTACTAAATGCTTTGGGAACGGGGAGACACGCCGCCTCTTTAGTGTCCCTGACAGCAGCGCTCACCGACACCATGGAGATGATTAGTCTGGCAAAGATCTGTGACACCTTCCCCCAAGCCAACACTCTGTCACACACACATACACACACGTTCATGCAGGCGTGAGCACACACACCAGCGCACACACCTCCTTGTGCCAAGGAGATGACACATCCTGTACTGTGACAGAGCTCTACATAACGCTCGCTGTACACACACACTGGCTACCCTAGTGTGTTTGGCTGAGTCTCTTTCCTCGACTCGAAGCTCCAGGGCGATGCAGCCTTCAGGGGTCACCTGCTTGGATAATGCTGACTGTCTCCCTGCCCACCTCCCTTGATGCTCGCACACACACACACGTATACAGCAGCAGCAGCTTGCCCAAATGCCTGACAGTGCGCACTCCACGCCGCTCCTCTCCTCCAGTGTCCTGCAGATACTCATCAGGAGTGTCAGGACACAGCAAGGTTAGTGGCCGTTGGAACACACACATACGCACACACACACACACACACACACACACACACACACACACACACGCAGAGACGGACATGTGCACACACAGTCAAACACACACACAGGCAGGCGTCTTTACATGCACACATACACACGGGACAGCCACACGCCCCCCACCCTAACCCCCCCTCGGGGTGATGAATGGAGGCTAAGATGCCCGTGTGTGTGATTGTGTGTGCATATCTCTGTCCACTGCTTGAGTGAAAAGGTGAGTCGTGAATAAGGAGCTTGTGCGCTCTATGTGTGTGTGTGTTTGACAGAGAGAGAGAGAGAAAACACAAGCTAACCTGATTCCCCAAATATTGAATTCCCCTCTGGTGGGATAGAAGTGGATATAATTCACTGTTTGGGCTCCTGCCGTCTCTGAAATACTGGCACAATGACCCCAGTTTGAGGGCAACTCTGTGTGTATGCGTTGTACAGTAAGAGTGTGTGTGGGCATGCGCACGCTTTTCCCAAAAGACCTCACTAACGGGCCAGTGCAGCGTAGCGCCCAAGCCGTTAGACGCAGGGAGTGCCGCATTACTAAGAATATTCCTGCATGGAATTTCTCCTGACGTTTTGACTATAAAAGGACAGCAAAACGCTGACTGCAAGGAGAAAGCAATGTCAAGGAGAAAAGGGTATTGGTATTTCAGATCCTCTTGACTGAGAGAGTGAGAATGGGAGGGAGGGAGAGAGATGGCGAGAGAAGGAGGGGCTGAGAAGAGTCTAAGGAGAGAGAGCCGAGCTGGAGAACAGAGGGAGTTATTCCTGTCCCACAAGCCTTTGTTTTGTGAGTACGTGTGAGTTGTGTATGTGAGCGAGCTGCCTCCTGACCAGCAGCGAGCCTTAACTGTTTGCAACCCCTCCCTTGTCCCACTCTATCCCCTCTCACTCCCCCCCTTCCCCTCTTCATCTCTCTCTCTCTCTCTCTCTCTCTCTCTCTCTCTAGGGTCAGCTGTTGGGCCTTTGTTCCAGAAGCATTGTGGGGGATTATCCAGTGTGGCCGTTCATTCGCTGGGCTGTCCGGTAAATGGGGCCAATCGCGTGGCTCACAATCCTTCATACATATTTCATAGGGCTTTTTAACAACTTTTCAGCAGAGCCCAAAATTAAAGGACAGATGTACAAAGAGGGGAGGAGAGAGGGAGGGAGAGGCAGGAAAAAAAAAAGTATAGAGCGAGGGATGTACGTGTGTGTGTGTGCGTGTGTGAGAGAGAGAGGGAGGAATGACACCTGGAAAAGGCAAATGAGACAACTGAGATTACATCCACAGTACACCGGCTAAATTTGAAAACACCTTTTTCCCTTTGGCTTTTTTCTCACTTTTCTTTCTAACTTTTCCAAAACAATCTCCTGAGTTTTTCGTTATGTTTTTAGTGTGAACAAGGAAAATGGAGTCTTTGGAAAACAATGATATAAGTCTGCTTAGTCCTAAATTTCAGAAGACAACTTTCTGACGCCCTTTTATCTCTCTATCCCTAATTTAGATGTCAATATAGATGTTCACACTGTCTCCAACCTGACTTTGTTTATTTTCGTCAGACGACTTCACAATCATATTTTGTGTTCGTGTCACAGCAGCGCAGCAGGAAATACTGTTCACCTGGACAACAGCGTGCATTTCTAAGCCACAATCAAATTATCCTTTTCTGCTTGAGCGGTTAATGAAAATGGACAAATATGAAAGTAATGAATAAATCACGAGTTTGACTCTATGATGTGATGATGAAGAAGCAGGGGTGGGACTGTCTCTCCTGCTCCTTAGCAGAGTTTTGTAGTTCACCGACTGTTAGAGGAGGAAGGAGAGAGGAAGAGAGACTGCTGCCCTACACCTGTGTAACACAATATGAAAGGAGGAAGATAAGGAGGGAAAAAGGGAGAAAAGCATCAGCAAAGGGGATAATGCTGGTCTCGAATACACACACACTTTTTGCCCTAAACTTTGCCTCGTGCTCTGTGTTGGGTAAATAGCAATCTGGAAGAAAGAAAGAAAGAAAAGAAGGAAGAAAGAATGAGGGACTTCTGACAGCAATGAGGCAGTTAATCACTCTCATTCACTGACTCCCCCCTCTCCCCCATTCTCTCCACCTCTCTCCATCTCCCTCTCCCGTGACAGGTTGCTTTGAGACAGAAGGATAAGCTCTTTTTCAGAGAGAGGGAATCGGATTTCCTGCTTTTTGATGAGATAATAAAATATGACAGAGGACAATAGGAGCCTGTGGACGGCTTGCTGGGAGCTATTCACTCCAGCAGCGGCCCCTGTCTTAAGACTGCTTAGACAAACGTTTAAAAAGGTAGCCAGAGGCCCAAGCCCTTAAATAAAAGCTACTGTTACACACACTGCGTGCAAGTGTGTGTGTGTGTGTGTGTTTCGGTGAAGCCTGAGAAATCTCTTCTCTCTCGGTGACTCAGGGCTGGCTGTTTGTTTGGCCAACGTGTTTCTCCCCCTTGCTTTTGGGAACTGTCAGGAGATGTATTGCACCTTCTATTTGCACAGCGTTGGCCAAACAAGATGAGACCCTGGAAGATAAGGCTGTGTGTGTAAGTGAGTGTGTGCGCTAGCGAGCTGTAGCCTTGAAGGATGAAATGCAGGGACACAACATTTAGCCCCCGCTGCCAGCCAGGTTAATTCCTAACCGCAACTCAGCCTGGGAATACCAGCACTTCCCATGGTTTTCGGCCACTGTATCGTTGTGTGAAAGGGGTCATTTATAGATTTCTGTAATGCACTACATTCCAGATGGGGTCATCTGACACTGAAGTGACTGCATCTTAAGAACACTCTCACTTCTGCTGACAGTGAAACACCAGTTTAAAAACAGGAGTTGAAACAGGCCTGTGACATTTCAGTGAGTCAAGCCAGAGCTTCCCGAACCTCGGACACACACTCGCACATAGGCCCCTGTGCCTCACATATCTGCTCCGATCGATAATCTACAAAGGCCTTGATAAGCCCTTGGCCCACACTGTCACTTTGGGCAAACACAACCCATGTCCCCTGTCTTCCTACCCCTCACTGCGCTTGTCCCCAACCCCCTCTGCCACTGATAAGACTGTGCCATGGCTGAAGAGTCCAACCAACTCGGAAAAGATTTGGGCAGAGTCGCAGTGGATTCTTCGTTCAGCCGTTTTTTAAAACATTTGAACAGTGCTTGATTTTCTTCATTTTCACAACCGTGTCAGTTCCTCATGTCCGTCATTTGTGAAGTGTGGATCAGAGCTTAGGAGACCAGTGGGACGGGAAGCAGGCCTCAAAGCTGAGCAAACACCAGCCACCCTCACTCCACTGATAGCCTTGAGAACATGGAGCCTTGAGGGACTGTTGTGTATACATGCGTGTGTGTGTGTGTGTGTGTGTGTGTGTATGTGTACATATGTGAGCATGAGCACTAGCGTCACATGGGCTCTTCTCAAGGTGCACCTCCACTGGGGAGTCAAGGACAGGACAGGGTCAAAGACACTGATGAAGTCGCTCTCCTATTCCCATCTTCCTCGCTCCTCCCCCCTCCTTTAGACGGCTGAGAATTCATATCATATGGCGGTCTCTCTTGACATCTCGTTCCTCTCCTCTTGCGCTTCCCTCTCTTTCCCCTCAGAAAAAAATTCTGTACTCAGAAGAATTGCAAACTGCAGAGGAAGCCAGAAATCACAGTTCAGCCCTTGTTTAGAGACTTAAAAATTCATTGTCTGAGCTTCTATGGCAGACACAGGCTGAGTGAAAGCAATCTAAACAAGGGGGGGTCACGCAGCGCTGTAATGGGGGCCTCTGGAGGTCAGGAAGTCAGCCCGGCTCAGATAGACCGAGAGAGCAGGAGGCAGAAGGGAAAGAAAGGAGCAAGGGAGTCTGGAAGATAGGAACAGGACATCTGGAGAGGAGGAGAACAGAGGGAGGGAGGGAGAGGAAGAATAGAGGGGTAAGAGGAAGGAGGGTGTGGGTGGGCGGGCGAACAATAAAGGATGGAGGGCAAGGAGCTGCAGCGAAGGAGGGAGGATGGAAGATGGATGGGTGGATAGAAGGAGATAGGATGGAAGTGAGGGAACAAGATGGCAGGAGAAGAAAGAAAAATAACAAACTGCAGATTGGATTGAAGGAGGCAGAGTTTGGCATCAGCAGGGTGTGTGTGTTTGTGTGTGGGTGTGTGTGTTTTGTGTGTGAGTGTGAATGGGGGAGTTGCTTTGACACATCTGCAGCTCTGATGCACGCCCTGGTCATTTTGGCATGAGTCCCTTTGCCACGCTTCATTAGTCTCACACACACACACACACACACGGAGGGAGACCAAAATGGTCCAGAAATAATGACATAATCAGCAGCTGTGCCACAGAGCAGGCTGCCCCTCACAAGGTGACCAGGGACAGAAGGAGGAGGGGAAGAAGGAGGGAGGAGAGGGGAGAAGAAGCGAGGAAGAGGAGGAAGGGGGAGGACTGGTGGAAAAGCAGGGAGGAGGGAGAATCAAGTGTTGGGAGAGCGCAGTGAGAGGATATGTTTGTGTGTGTGAGAGCAGGTGAGAAAAGGAGGGAGGGGATCATGTAGTTCTTTATGTTTAAGTGATTCCTTGCTACCCCTGGCGCCCCAGGCTTTAAACACAGCTCTGGTCATTTAATCAGTGCACAGAATAAAGTGGCTTTACACACACAAACACGTGCACGTGCACACACACACACACACACACACACACACACACACACACACACACACACACACACACACACACACACACACACACACACACACACACACACACAGTGAAGAAAAGACCTGTCAGGCTATGTCAAACGGGGGCCCTCAATAGCCCCCGGCTATTCAGCGAGAAGCAGATGATCCTGTTCTCTATTCTTTTCTTTCCCTAACTCTTCTCACTAAGAGAATTAAAAAGCCATAATACAAGTTGGAAATGACGCTTGTGACACAGTGAGGGTCCGGGGTAATATCTGAAGATTTGTTTAAATCTTTTGTAGATACATTTGCTACTGTCAGCAGATATACTGGGCAGATATACTGGGTTACCAGCCTCTCGTCCACGGGCTTGTTGCCCCAAAAGAAGCAGATTTTCTCACCTATCTTGCAGATTGTCGTGGGTTTATTTGGTTTTGCTCTAAGATAGTTTTCATAGGGACCACTGCTTCAGTAGAAAGTAGTTCCACTGAAAACTGTTGATAGTGTGTATTGTGGATTATCCACATCGACAGATGTTGCTTTTGAGTTTTTAATGCTCTATTGAGATGGGATGGCAGCCGAAATCTCAGAGTCAGATATCCCCAAACCTGAGCAAATTAAGCTGACACCCAAAAATAAAAAAAGTTTTTATTTTTATAATTTTTTTTTATTTGTTGACGCCAACCTTTCAAGCCAATTACCATCGCAAATATATACATTCTCACAGCCTCTATGCCTTAGTCTGTATCAACGATCATCCATCTCACTTGTGAATCGGTTCACGGTGAGAATAATTTTTTTTAAAAGCAGGTGGGAATAGCAGGTGCAGGCGCACACATGCACACACACACACACACACACACACACACACACACACACACACACACACACAGGGCTGCCTCTGTACAAGGACAGCAAGTACTCTCCTCATTATTATTTGCTGTATGTGACAGCATCCAGTACAGCTGCAAGTGATAAATGATAAAGTGATAAATGCACATGTAGCCTATAGTAGGGATGTTGTTGACTGTTGGTGAGATGAGATCTTTTCTCAATGGGAGTGAATGAGATTGGAATGACAGCAGATACTGTAGATTTTAGGGGGGTGGTGAGAGGAGGTGTGTGTTTGAGTGTGTGTGTGTGTGTGTGTGGTGTTGTTGACATAAACCCACTGGCAAACTATCGGTTGTATTTTTGGCAGCTCTGAACCTAAATCTATACAGCCAGCTTTTCATCTCTCTCCTTCTATCTTCTACCTCTTTTTTCCTTCATTCGCTCTTCAAAGAAAACCCTAGAGCCTTTCAGAGAAAACACCAGACCTGTGTGTGTTTTTAGGTACTTATGTATGTTCAAACATGTTTGAATCTGTGTCTGTGTCTTGGCCTGTGCATCCAGTGCAACAGCCGTGACCTTTTCACCTCAAATTCCCTGAGGTCGAACCCCGGTCAAAGACATAACCCACCCACACACACACTCACACGCACACAGACACACCATGCCCTATGTGGCGTTGGAAAAAAAAAAAAAAAAAAGAAGAAAAACACCAGGGATGAAGGAGTGCAAGACACGAAGGGGAAAAGCAGCAGGAGGAGGAGGAGAAAACAGACATTAGCCTCTCTGGGTGGAGAACAAATGGAGCCCCGAGAGGGACTGAAGAGGAGGAACGAGGGAGAGAGGGGGGAAGGAGAGGTGAAGCACACAATGCTATGGGGCACGGCGGTTGGACAGACAGCATCTGCTCTCAGCTCTCTGTGGCTCTGGTAATGGATGGAGAGTTGGGAGAGACACTGAGAGAGCGGGAAGGAGGGAGACGGAGAGAGAGAGACAGTGGGATGAAAAGCAGGAAAGAAAAGAGGGAGGAAGAGAGGATGATGAGGGGAAAAGGCAAAGGGAGGAAGAAGGGAGGACTTCGAGCGGAAAAGTCGAACATTGGAAAGTTTTCTGTCAGTATTTGGTCACATTTGATGAAAAAAATAAACGAATAAAAGCACAGTGGGTAAGTGCGTGTCTGTGGCAGGGTGTTATCATTTCAAATAGAGGGATGACAGACAGATGGATAGACAAAAGAGGAAGAGGGACAAAAGGGGTGACACATCTTTCCAAATGGAGACAGAGCAGCTGATAAGAGAGGACACACGATACCTGCGTTGTGTGTGTGTGCGGACGAAGGCTTCTCACTGTTTTCGCTGGTACCACCCTCTCACATAGAGATCATAGGGACTTCCTCTTTTTAAATGCCGAGATGTGTGCATGTATGCATGTATGCGTGAGTGTGTGTCCTCTGTGGGAGGAGTGGCCACTGACAGAGGAAACTTGGCCTAGTCTGTCCTATGGAAATCTGAGAGTTTCCCAGAGCCATCATAAAACTGCCTCTTTATCAGACCCCAGCTCTCTCTCCCTCTCTCCCTCGCTGTCTCTAACCCATTACCAGGTCACACACATTCCTGTCTTATGAAAGATGATGTGTGTTGTCATTGGGGGTTCAAAGACAGAGAGAGGTGGCTGCGGAGTAAAAAGAAAAGGACACTAAGCGAGAATTTTCACTTGAGTCCTCACATGAAAGCGCTGCTTGCTCAAAGTCAAGGCTTTGGGAGGCCGGGTGTGTTTCAGAAGACTTTGATGGTGATGGACAGAGCGAATGAGAAGCGGAGAAGAAAGAGAAGAAGAGAGGGGATCAGGAGGGGGGCTGAGAAAAGAGGAAAGTAGAGCCAGGGTCTAGGTAATTAACGGCAAGCTCTTTAATTACCGCTGGTGTTCATTGTGCCAGAAGGAATGTGACAATTATGCCATTAAAACTTCCTAATGGGGGGGAAAAAGCGAGGGAGAGGAGGAGGAGTAGGAGGAGGGGGGATAGCGGAAGACATGCAAAAGAGGAGGATGAAAGAATGAAAGGAGAGAGGCAACAGAAGGAAGAGAGAACGACGAGAGGGAGTGAGGGAGGAGGGATATGAAAGGAAAAGGGGAAACAATCGCGACAAAAGAGGAGCTGGGAGGGAGATGGGGAGCGTATTAGGCCAGCACAGTGACAGAGCAGATTAGCATCAAACAAGAAAGGCCACAGACGTGTGTGTGTGTCTATGTATGTGTGTGTATGTGTGTGTGTGTGTGATCACTGAAACAGAGGACATATTCATTCCAAAGACGCCACCAAGGTGGATGGAACTTTGATGATGCAGAAGCTGGCAAAGGGAAAACTCAGAGTGTGTGTGTGTGTGTGTGTGTGTGTGTGTGTGTGTGTGTGTGTGCGCGCTTGCTGAATCTGCGTAGGCTCCTGTTTCAAGTGGTGGTGCAGGCAGGTAGGGGAGGAAGAGGAAGAGGAGGAGGAGGAGGAGGAGGTGGTGGAGGAGAAAGGGGAGAGATCCACAGAAAAGGGCCTTGGGGGCATCCAGATACACATCCAGTACATTTCCATCTCCACATTACCTCTATGACTCACACACACACACACACACTCACACACACACACACACATAAGACGGAAAAACATAACAAATGTGTCCGCGTACATATGTAATACACACAAACACATCATTCCCACACAAACATCAAACAGCAAAAAAACACACAACCCACGCACCCACACTCACAAACACACACGGTCATACACACAAATAACACCCCCACACACACACACACACACACCGAAAAGCCACACACAAACACTTAGGCGCAGAGTCTTCGTGCTCACCAAGGCGGTTGGTTTGTCAGGGGGGTTAGAATTTGCATGGCTGGGCAAATTTTCCTTGTGTTAAACTCTAATCAGCTCCTGTATCTCTCAGACACCTGCCCGGCAAAAAAAAAAAAAAACCTTAATATGCAAAACACCTTCCCTCCCTCCTCCACCCTCGCTCCCCCAACTACTGCAGCTCCTCGGCCAATAGAAGACTTATTCACCTGGCCTCTCTCACTCTTTTCCTCTCTGTCTGTCTTCTTGCAAATTTTCACATTTATGTATGCAAATAGGCTGTTCCCCTTAAGCCTTTTTCAACAGTAGCTTCCTGGTGCCAGGAGAAGAATGATAGTCTTGTCTGAGGTGTGACAGGAAGTGCATGCAAGAAGGGGGTTTGTCAGGGGGAAAAGATGTTGCACGTTACCACAGCTTGGGCAGTAATGGCATATTTGTTGGGTGCTGCGTACAAACTTTTTTTTTTTTTGGGGGGGGGGGGGGGTTGCAATAATATAGTTTCTTGTGGCTGGTTCATTGCAAACCTGTCTATGAATCATTCAGAGATATATATTTTTAAGTTATGTACACATCCAGTTTACATTTGGCCCAACTGTTCTGTAATACAAGCTTCCGATAGTTAGATTTTTATTATTTACTTATTTTTAGGGCATGTTTTAGCTCCACTGTGCAGAATGATGCATGTGCAGAGTTTGACACAGAGCTTTTCAAATGAATCTGCAAAAGGAGGAAAGTTTCTCGGTGCTCACCTTAAGATTCACAAATAGTTCGGAGGCCAGTCACGGTCCAATATTAAACTTTCACATGTGTGATGTGGAAACTTGAAGTAGGAGACGACTTGTGTTCAGGTGTTAATCTTTTGAAATGAAAAATATCTGTAGATTCACAGGTTGTGGATTTCCCAGTGAAAGAAAACATTTGTAACTCTTTGTAAGAAAAAAAAGACACAAATTAATTTTAGTATAGAATTTTACAGTACATGTCTTAAAACATGTCTGATGTAAATCTCTGACTAAAAACATTGTCTCCAAAACAAGGACATTGATATCACAATCAAGTTTGTGAAGCTGTGTGTTTTTGGGAGATTATTTCCCAACAGGGACTTCCATTTCCTGTCGTGGGTGTCAGGTGATTTACCATAAGCAGAGCATAATTTGATATGAAAAAAGAAAACAAGCCTCAGGAGAAAAAAAAACAAAAAACAAAAAAAACACTGATTCCAGGACCAGGAAAAATTAAACCTAAATGATTAGAACAGAAAAAAGAAAAAAATACTGTTATTATTCTTTAGCAATCCAATTTGCTTTTACCGTTAATCATGTAAAAATCAAAGGTGCTACACCCGTTTAAGGTTTAAGTTTTCTCTAAATGAGCGTAAAATGTCAGTGCGAGGCTGTAGGTGAAGGGTCAATGTCCTCTTGAGTTAAAGCTATTTTCCTGTCATTAAACAAATCATTTCTGCTCTAGTCATGATGAGCAGCTGAACAGAGGGAATGGTGTCATTTTTACTTTGCGCTTTGCTCTGATGGACTTTGGGCTTATTGAGACCTCATATATACAAATGCTTCTGCCTGCCAGAGTCTTTCAAAGCCTCCCTTAAGAGGGCTGAAGATGGATGTGGGGAAGTGTGTATGGGGAAGTGTGTGTGTGCGTGTGTGTGTGTGTGTGTGCGTGTGTGTGTGTGTGTGTGTGTGTTTGGGTGCACACAGAGGAGCCCCAGTGGACAAATAACAGACAGAGAGAGATAGACGGAAACAGAGAGAAAGAGAGTGAAGCACTTTAAATGTGAGCGCTTGCAAAACTCCCACCGCTCGCAAGGGCACTTCTCTCCTGCACGTCATCTCTCTTTCCCCCCTCTCTCCTTCTACCCTTCTTTCTCCCCTTTCCATTCCCCCTTGATTCCCTTTCTCCCTCCCTTCATCGCTTTCTCCTTTGTCTCCGAGCTCTCACCCTCTATCCCCTATCTATCCATCTCCCTCTTCCCCCTCTCCCCCTCTTTCTCTCCCCTTCCTCTCACTAAAACAGTAGGACGCTTAACCTTGATAACAGTGAGATTTTTTCCCCCCTCAAAGTGACACACACACACACACACACACACACACGCGCACACACTGGAGAAGTGCTTTGCCAGCATGCCAGGCCGGTCCAAGGGACGGCTGTACCCTTCGAGGTGAACAGGACACTGGGAAATGCAGCAACAACAAAACACACATACACGAACGCACATAGACTCGATCTCTCTGACAAATACACACACACACACACACACACACACACAGCAGCCCAGATCACTCCAGGTCCTTCTTAATACAAGCCTTTTAAAGGTCTATTGTCAGCTGACATTGAGAGAGCACTGGCGATCCTGAAACGTTTCCCTCCCTCACACACACACACACACACACACACATGCGATAAGGTGGCAAAAGGAGAAGTAAGACAAATGAAACATATTAAAGGTGAAGTTGCCTGATGAGAATTTACGATTACAATGCACTGGAAGATATGTACACAATGCACACATAAACATCTCACCGCAGATGAAAGGTAAATGAGGACAGGGAAGTGAAATGTGGTTTCTCACACACACACACACACACACACACACACACACAAACACACACACACGCAGAACCACCAAGGGGAAATTAACAGTGAGGAAGAGGCAAAACGAGCGTGCTGTCAGTAAGGTTTCTTCCTCATTGGATGAGAGTTCCTCACATCCCTGTGATGCACCCTTTAGAAAACAACACTTTCTTATTATTATTATGTGATGATTTTGATTTTTTCCGATACACACAAAACTCTTTTACCTCTTTAAAAATCCGTAGGTGTTTCTGAGAAAACACATTGTCGCAAAGCTGAAACCTTGCGCTGTTCAGGAGATGGTTTTCACGGCAAAGCGACCGTGTAAATTATAGTATAGTGCGCAGAGTGCGGCAGGATGTAGAAGAGACTTGAACTCAGCACTGAGAACAGTTACAGCAAGGCGGTGTCAGAGAGGACACAGTGAGACGGTGTCACACTACCCGTCTGCATCACGAGGCATCAGGTGAATTTCAAAGTTTTTTTGTTTTGTTTGTTTGTTTGTTTGTTTGTTTTTATATGGACCACAATTAAGCTCTCATCACCTCTCATCTGTCTCCTTTACAGTTTGGTCTGCATTCGTTCACTGAAGGTGCGGGTGTTTACCTCGAAGTCGTTGGCCTTGTTGTAGTGCATGTTTAGTGCCCGGAAGAGCTCGCAGTCGCGGCTGACGCTCAACTCCTCGGCTCCGGTGACTCCGTCGTTGATGGCCTGGCGGGCAAACTTCTCCATCTGGATGTAGTAGAACTCCCTGAAGTTGCTGAACCATTTGATCAGCTGGGAGGTTATGCAGCGGTTAAACTGGAACGAGAGACGAGGGGGAGTTAGCACTGTTTGGTGTCAGTCTGTTTGCGTTTATTCTCAATTATCACTTAAAAATCTCAGACATTCTGAGTGGAAATACACGGGATCTGTAAATACACTTGAGTAGGGAAGACTATCGTGTGTTAACCTTATTAAGCAACTGGATTTGAGCATGAGAGGAAGGGAAGAAGTGGAAGGGTGACAGCAAGTCAGTTCGCATCAGGAAGCTGGGACATGAGGGGTTGACTTAAAAGAGTGTGAAGAAACAGAAAGAGAAAGATGAAAGAGTAGAATAAGAGAGAACACAGGTCGCGGAATGAGGGAAGATAATAGAGACATTAAGTAAGACAGTGAGCAAGAAGGGGGGAAGGGGGAGCAGGAGAGAGTGTGTGTGTGTGTGTGTAGTTCATCTTTCCCACTGGGAGCAGACCCCCCCCCCCCCCCCCTATCATAACCCTGAAAGTGGAGGGAGAGGTGGAAGGCGGGTGGGGGGTAAGACCGCAAACACATAATTGACCAGAAAAACGATTAAGTCATCATCTGAAGCGCCCTGGCCCGCAGGGGGCTCAAACATGTACTTAACCCCGTTCACCAATTACACCCTGATTCTCCTCCCCTGTCCGCACCTCCCAGGCAGGAAGAAAGGAGAAGAAAAAGCAAAAAAAAAAAAGCAAAAAAAAAAGACAAGAAAGAGAGAGAGAAAAAGACAGAAAGAGAAAGACAGAGACGATAAGCGCCGCAGAGAAGGCTGTGGCTATCTGATCTGTGCCGCTCGGCTGGATTCAATAGGGCGAGGTAAACCTATTAAGACCCTCGGCTGGTCCCAGCTCTTTTTTTCCGCCTGGTCTCAGCAGTGAAAACACACTGTCTAAACATCCAAACCACTAGATAAGGACCTCAGGGGCTCAGGATCCTTCCTAGCCGAGTCAGCTCAGATCAAACCCCTAAACGCATTAATATAACAACTTTACTTCACTTCAGCGACTCCTCGTAATTCCATCTCATAATTTCAAAATTCTGGCCTCCGAAAAGTTGATACCCCTAACCATCACCCACGCCCTTCGTTCAAACATACACACACACACACAAAAAAAACACACACACACACACACACACACACACACACACACACACACACACACACACACACACACACACAGGCCTTCACTCCTCCCTCCCCTCTGCTCTTTTTGTGGTGCTGGAAGAATGGGGGGACAAAACGCTACTAAACGCTGAGCGGACTGCTCGCTGGGGAGGCAGAGCGGTTTTGACATGGAGATTAGGCTCTGGCTATTGTTCGACAACACACAGACACACACACACAAACATGCACGCACACTCTTCGCGATCTGGGATGGCAGTCAAACGCACGCAAGCACATGAGGATGGGAGGGCGAGGCAACAGAACAGAAAAGACAGGCAGAAGCGTTGGCGAATCAGAAGAGGCGAGATAGTTGGACCAAGGTGGGACGGGGCTAAAGGAGAGGGCCGTGCCTTTCTGGAATGATGACATAATGGCGGAGTGGAAAAGAATAAGTCCGCTTGACATTGTTTGGCAGGGGTTTGGGAGGGTGTGTGCAGGGGGAGAGGAGGGGGTAGCATGGTGGCTGTCCTAAAGTGCAGGGTGAGCATAAATGGGGAATTGAGGGAGGGAGGAGAGGAGGACGGGTGCAGGTCAGCGCTGTCGGACAATGGCGTTTTGCTTGTGTGTGGGGGGGGGGGGCAGAGGGTCGGAACGTGAGCAGTCAGCAAGCTGGGGTCGTGACATCGGAGTGTCAAACAAACAAACTACTGACACTTACAAATACATCGGCTGCACGGGGCTATTCTTAAACACACACAATGTAGCAGACAGTCGGAGGGTGACAGAGCACAAACACACTGTTACACTCAAGCCGCCAGCGTTGTATCAACCTTTCCTCGCGCGTAAGATCGGAACAAGTCTTACTGGGGAGAAACAAGTGAATTGGTGTTGATCTGTGCAAGCATGTGTGCGTACATGCATCTGAGCGCAAGTGAGACTGAGTGCTACATACCGAGATTAAAGTCAGTGAAAGAGTTACCATCGCTCATGCAGGGGACCTTTGGTGTCACTGCAGCCGAGTGATGGATAGATTTGTCACTTTGGACAAGGATTACTTTATTATACCGACAGCTCAGGAGAAGATGTATTAGGGCCCGTGCAACTGAAGTGAACTGTGGCTCAATCACAGCGCAGAGCGCACAAAAGATACAATATTTACAGTACATGCAGGTAAATACACCAAATTATATCATATCCCCATCTACTGCACTCAACACACTCAGGGACTCAATTTTGGCAAGTCACCCTACAGCTTCCAGCAGTCTTGGTTCATTAAGTTGCTGGTGGGGGGACAGAGACCCCCTGATAGCAGCTAAGGACGAGTGTGTTCAGTGTAAAAGGAGGGAATCGGTTCAAAGAAGCACATCACTGCAGCTCCTTAATCAGAGCTGGCAGGGGTCAGCCAGCACAGACATGAGATGCAGTGAGGAAAATGTGTGTCTGTGTGTGTGTGTGTGTGTGTGTGTGTGAGTGTGTGTGTTTGAGTCAACGCACTGCATTTGAGCATAGTGTGTAAGGGAGCGCGTGTGTGTGTGTGTGTGTGTGAGTGTGTGTGTGTGTGTGTGTGTGCGTGCGCCTGGCTGAGAGGCAGATGAGAGAGAGACAGCGAGAGCGTGTTTCTCACACTCACACTCAAGAGCCTGTGAAAGGTCAGCGCTTAGTGCTAACAGCACAAGATAGAAAGTGGCGCACGCACACACACACACACACACGCACACACATGTCCTGCTCATGCACAGACACATACTTAAGTCCAGAATAGGAAAACACTCAAGTATCCTTGGTCTAAACTATATCAGTCACCTGCCAGAAACATTCAGGCACTGTGCCAAACTTCCACACACATATCAGCTAATGTATTAATATGTATAATAAAAATGATTTTACAGTTTTGTATTTTGGTTTGTTTAGGATAAAAAATGTTTAGCCGAGAAGCATTTGGTTGAAAAGCCAAAGTGTGTCTCCAGCCAATACTTTCTGTGACACAGTGGTCAACAATGGAGCAGAAAGCACACAGATGACCTCAGAATGCTAAGCTACATCCAGAACAACCGGAGAGGAGAGCAGAAAGACAGAGAAGCCTGTACGGGCCTCCCTCTCTCCCTCTCTCTTTCTCTTTCTCCCTCTCTCTCTCGTAAGCCCCTTCACAGTCATCAGGGCTTTCCAACGTTTCCTGTTTTCGCAGGGGTGAATTGTGGGAGATAATCTCCGGCTGCCTATTGGCTGACTGCACACAAAAAGCGGCCCTGGAAAGCGGGCTTTTGTTACTGCGGCGACTCAAAATCCAGCCGCTGGCTTTTCTTTCTCCCCGGCACCGCCGAGGCACACATACCATGCCACACCATCAGCAAAAAAAAAAAGAAAAGAAAAGAGAAGGAATGACATATAGAAAAGGGAAAACCCTCCTGACCCCCGCTACTCCACAGCACATGACTGGCCCATATACTGAGGCTTGTTGCGAAAAGAGCCACAGAGATGAATGCAGGATGGGGGTGTGTGTGTGTGTGTGTGTGTGTGTGTTTGAGTCAACGCACTGCATTTGAGCATAGTGTGTAAGGGAGCGCGTGTGTGTGTGTGTGTGTGTGTGTGTGAGTGTGTGTGTGTGTGTGTGTGTGTGCGTGCGCCTGGCTGAGAGGCAGATGAGAGAGAGACAGCGAGAGCGTGTTTCTCACACTCACACTCAAGAGCCTGTGAAAGGTCAGCGCTTAGTGCTAACAGCACAAGATAGAAAGTGGCGCACGCACACACACACACACACACGCACACACATGTCCTGCTCATGCACAGACACATACTTAAGTCCAGAATAGGAAAACACTCAAGTATCCTTGGTCTAAACTATATCAGTCACCTGCCAGAAACATTCAGGCACTGTGCCAAACTTCCACACACATATCAGCTAATGTATTAATATGTATAATAAAAATGATTTTACAGTTTTGTATTTTGGTTTGTTTAGGATAAAAAATGTTTAGCCGAGAAGCATTTGGTTGAAAAGCCAAAGTGTGTCTCTAGCCAATACTTTCTGTGACACAGTGGTCAACAATGGAGCAGAAAGCACACAGATGACCTCAGAATGCTAAGCTACATCCAGAACAACCGGAGAGGAGAGCAGAAAGACAGAGAAGCCTGTACGGGCCTCCCTCTCTCCCTCTCTCTTTCTCCCTCTCTCTCTCGTAAGCCCCTTCACAGTCATCAGGGCTTTCCAACGTTTCCTGTTTTCGCAGGGGTGAATTGTGGGAGATAATCTCCGGCTGCCTATTGGCTGACTGCACACAAAAAGCGGCCCTGGAAAGCGGGCTTTTGTTACTGCGGCGACTCAAAATCCAGCCGCTGGCTTTTCTTTCTCCCCGGCACCGCCGAGGCACACATACCATGCCACACCATCAGCAAAAAAAAAAAGAAAAGAAAAGAGAAGGAATGACATATAGAAAAGGGAAAACCCTCCTGACCCCCGCTACTCCACAGCACATGACTGGCCCATATACTGAGGCTTGTTGCGAAAAGAGCCACAGAGATGAATGCAGGATGGGGGTGTGTGTGTGTGTGTGTGTGTGTGTGTGTGTGTGTGTGTGTGTGTTAGACTGTGTTTACTTAAAAATGAAAGACATTTGTGCATCAAGGTGCAAACATCCTATAATGATATGCAGCACATCCATAAACATCCCTGTTTACAAAGGCAATAACTTCAGCTGACTTTATCAATTGACCGAATATATTTATTTAATCTGTTCATCAATGTGTTATAATTATTCATCTTTCATCAAAACACTATCTGCAATAATAATGAGACGTCTTAAAGCTGCTGGGATGATACCGTAGGCCGTCATCAGCAGCACCAACAATGGTATTATGACACATCTGTCAAAACATTTCAAAAACACCAAAAGTCAGAAAAAAGTCACAATCGTCTTGAAAGGAGCTTAATCAAGGGGCAAAACAGCTACAGCATCCCCAGTTGTTAAGGCAACCTACTTCCCACGTTCATTAGGTTCTCAACAGTCAAGACCTGATTAGTCGAGACCTGATTAGCCTTCAAGACTTTTGTCTGAAGACTGCCACTCGCTAAGAGGCTGCGCCGGCTGAATCTAATTAGATAGTCAGTCTCATTCCCATACATGTCTACTAACTTACAGCTTGACTCCATTGTTCTCTACTGAAAACAAAAACCCTTAACTACCTTGACCTTGTTTAAGTATCTGTTGAAGCCATTCATCAGGAGGCCACCTCCTTGGGAATGGTAAGTCAGTGAAATAAAGTGGGTGAGGCCTTTAATAGTAATTGCTGCTGCAAGTTTTAACAACAAAAAAATGTCCAATAGGTGGGTTGCTGTAATATTGGGGGGCGGGGGCTTTGTAATGAATCAACATTTACAGGTGCCTTCCGGCTTTGCTCACACGTGTCCTGTTTTCAACCAAACCAATGAAAAATCTAAGAAAGCCATGTGTGTTGCGAGTCACGGTTGGTGGTGATGGCATCCAAGAGGGGGCAGCTGGGAGAAAAGGGAACCTTTATCTTCTGATTTGAATAAGATGGCCTGGATCTGTCACAATGTTTACCCCTCCGTATGGTACGAGAGGGGCACACACACGAAACAACAACAACACCAACAACCACGGTCGTGCACACTACAACGGCCATTGTGTTGATGTTCTTGTTTTTTTTTTTGTGTGTGTGCAGCTTACATATTGTGCTTTGTTTTCTAAATTTCCTTCATTAAACTCCCAGTGGAGCTAACGCTCATCCTTGCCATGTTCCCTAAACAGACTCTTTCTCCTCTCCCTCCCTCTATAAAACCATCCTCCCTACACCTGCTCAGATAACCACTCCTCCGTCTCTAGGCTCCATCCTCCTCCCTGCCCTCTCCACCCCTCCATTACTCATGCCGCTCTTTATCTTTAGAATACTCATAGGCTCTCCAGCTCCCTCATATAAACCCATTCAACTTCCTCTTCTTTCATCTTTTGCATAAAACCATAACTTACTGAGGGAAAGGGCCTCATTTTGAGACAGACAAGCACACACTGTTCACGACAACTGAAGCCGGCAAATCACAATTAATAAATCAAACTTCCTCTTTTAAAGCCGGGGCTTTCACAAATGTACAAGGAAGAAATGGGACAAAAGACAGGAAAGAGTGCTATCTGTCATTACACTTAAACAAATTGCAAAAGCAGTCACCATTTCAGGAAAATAACAGGTACCACTAATGAGTTTGAAAATAGCAAACCAGAGAGAGCCACAGAAATGTCTTCCCAATTTAAAAAGGAGAGCATCGCAGGAGATTTGGCAAAATGTTTGGCAAAGTTTGTAAAGTAAAAGAAACATTAAAGTGCAAGACCATGTCCAGACTCACCTTGACATCAGAGAAGAACATCTTGAGCATGTTAGAGCTCGGGTAGCGGGTGTAGAAAAACATGAGCTTGGCCTTCTTCAGATGATTTGGGGAGAGACCCTCCTGGATCTGCAAACAGCTGCCATTAAGGACATTAACGATTGTTTGGAGGGAAAACAACTGATGGTAGATGAGGCAAATGTGGCGACTGATGTTATCAGAAATACAATATGTACTTGCTAATAATTGGCAGTAAGTTTGGCAAGAAATCATTTGGATGATGGTTAAACCAAATTTCCTTTCAGGCATGGATGCAGGGTTGCTGGGAGAGAGAGGGAGGGAAGCTGTGTGTGTGTGTGTGTGTGTGTGTGTGTGGGGGGGGGGGGGGGGGGGGGGGGGGGGCTGTTGTTGAAGACGGTGCACGAAAGCAAAACCATTTGCTTGCAATTAGCATCGTCCGTATCAGGTGTGAGAGCGTCACGGTAAATAAAACGCTGGCCAGCATTACAGCCGATGCTTTTACATAAGGAGACTCATTTCACAGTCAAAGTAAGCAAACGCCTTTGCCTACACCCTGCTCTAACCTCCACCCAAAAAAAGGAAGAAGAAAAAAGGAGACATTTGCATATCACAGACAAAGACAGCAGTTAACGCCAGTGACGGGCAAGAAGGCCTAATGGCTTGGCGACAACACATGCCAAGCCTGAATATGACTGTCTGATGTTGGCTTCATATCAGTGACAAAACAAGGTCTAGGAGATAGTCCCAAACACTGGCCCAAGCAACATGAAAAACCTTCTCACACTCGCCTAGGCCATATTCAAATACATGTCAGAGGCCTTGTCCTCCTAATGGATCGCCTGGATTGAACAGCAGAGAGGATGGAGATGGGCTGGTGGGGGCACCTTGAGGGATAGCATGGTTCCAACCTTCAATTACATCCCCCTCCTCCTCCCTCTGCTCCACCCCTGCCCCCCAGCCTCTCTGCCGCTGCCAAACCCTTGGAGGAGCAAAAGAAGGAGGAGGAGAAGGAGAAGAGGGGCTCTGAGGCTTTGGACTCAGCCAGTGATGGGGGGACTGAAACACATCTGCGCCACCGAACGGCCCAAGCCATTTCCATGGTGAATTAACGGCCGTATAATGCATCTGATAATATCAATCTGGAGGATAAGACATTGAAAAGGGAACGGGGATGGGGATGGGGGTGGGCCGCATGTTAAAACCTCAGGCTGTTTCAACAAGGGTTTTTCATCAAGCACAAGCAAGACAGGGCTTTCAATTACACAGAAGACACAGCCCCAAGTTTTCATGAAGACTATTTACACTTGAGTGGACAAAATACATTGCTTGACATTATTTATGATCTACAGGGGTGGCTGTGATCGTTAAAATCAGTCAAGTGTCCAGATGTAGCTGTAACTATAGAGTGGGAAGAAGGCATCAGCTGCTAGATTGGATTGCCCTTGGCCTCAGGGTTACACAGCAAAGCCAGCAAATGCTGAACCACGCTGGGTTGGCTCCTTAAAGACCCTGTCTACTTTGTCTGATTCAGTGAGGGAGAGGGAGAGGGAAAGAGTTAGTTGTATACGCAGCGAGGGTCTTGTGGGGGAAACCCTGGCAGACTGGTGTTACTCTGTCAGGCCTGGCCAAAAGAGCAGCACTTCACTCTCCACACCAGACCATCTGCTCCAAGTGGAGGGGATACAATGGATCCTCAGACAGAGAGAAGGAGAGACAGAGAAAAAGAAAGCTCTTTTTCAGTAGGGCAAGGTGGGATTTGTTTGCTGTGAAAGCTGCGCACTTACACTTAGATTAATTTGTTTTTGCTTTTTCAATTAGGATTAACATCGCTTTCCTCTTATCATTGAAATTAAAAATAATTTTAAAACAAAGACGCCAAGGTTTTACCTCTCCAGCCATAAACGCAATATCACCTCCCTTCAGATGACAATTAAGAAGCTTCATATCTCCTGATGAGGCATTTTCATCTCCAATTCACTCACAGCTTGCAAATGTAATTGTGATTGGACTTAGGGGTGGCGTGCAAGGCTATTATTTTGTCATGATGGTGCACTCATACCAGCTGGCCCACTGTTTGCCTGCCACATCTGACAAGACATCATCATTCTCACAACACTTCCCCAAAGCCCAAAGTCATGAGAGGGAAATAGCTGCTGCACTCCCTAATTCCAGGTGTAAGGACAAGAAAATTTGGAGTCGGACTGAGAAAAAATGAGGAAATTGATAGCAGCCATCTGCTCCGCAACGCTGCCGAGAGCTGGTGAACTTGAACACACCTCGCAAAATGTCTGACAAGCTGTTTCTGACTTCAGAAGCTCGAGAAAAGAAAAAAAAAAAAAAAAAAGCGACAGAAATATCAAAAATATCTACATCAATAAAAACAGCTATGAACAGAGAGAGAGAACAAATACAAATAAACTGATTCATAAATCTCATAGTAATTACAAGAGCAAATGTACAAAACAATATCTTGTAAATGCCAAACTTTGTTCCTAAACCTGTGGAATAAACTCTGAGAATCAAAAATAAAAGAAGAAAAAAAAAGAAAAGAAAAACAACACATGTGGACATGTTGTTCTTCCTATTCTTTCCATATAGGGGTGTACATCTGTTAATGCCCTGAATTTATAAATGTTACAATGAAAGCCACAGCATCTGGCATATGTGGTTATTGTTTGATTGTTTTCTACTTTCTCTCAGTCTCTGTATGTCTCTCTCTCCCTTTTCTCTTTTCATCCCTCCATCGGGAGCCCACAGAAGCAAAGGATTATGGATCTCTGGAAAGCGTTCACCCTTGGGTCAGAAGACAAGACAAGGCGAGGTAATGAAAGATAAACAGCTCGCTGCAAACACCTGTTAACGTCCGCTTCAAAGAAAAGACAGGGAGGAGGGGGGTTTGCAGGGAGGGAAAACAAAAAAAGAAGTATTTGGCTGCCAAGCAACAGCCGAAGGGCCCCCCGGGCTGTTGACAGATCTTTATGAAATGAAAAAAAGAGAAAAGAAACGACAATGATTGTGGGCTTTTTACAACAGCGATGGATGATAAGAGGAACACAAGAGAAAACACAAGCAATCATAAATATACATCTTTACTGAGTCCTCAGGCGAACCTTTTGTGACACGCACACACAAAAAGACACACACACACACATGAAAAAGCCTAGGCTCTCAGGTGCACACAATAGTAAAAACAAGGGGATCCAAAGTGTTAAATATACATAGTCTCTTAACTAATGTGTCCACCACAGGTAAAAAGCTCTAGGATTATTTTCTTAAGCATGTAATGAATGTTAATGACTTGAAGACAAGGTTTTCTAAGGACAGCCGGTGTGACACGAATCAAACTTTCATAAGGGTTAAGGGTGTTGAATACTTAGGAACTAAAGAGGTATAGGGGAAACAGAGAAGGGACTGAATGTATCTGTTTAAGCTATTAGTCCGGAGCCCCCCAGGGATTCAATTGAGCCTCCCATAGGGGATAGGCTCTTTATCTGCAGGGCATGATTGGGGCACGCTGGGGTTAAACTATAAGGGAGGCTATATAACACCATTGTATGCCAAGTTTCAGGATGCTATCTGCCTCCTTGGCCTTTCCAGCCATTTTTTTTATTAAAGGAACTGGGGCAGTAAATGTCGTGGGGACCTAATCTTCCTGAGTAAGTGATGTGTGACGAGAGCTTTTAAAGCACTCAGGATTGAAGATGGAAGAAAAGGTGGTATGGTGCTGTGAGAAGGAAGAGGTATGAGTATAAAAATAAATACAACAATGCAGTAAATGGAGAAGAGAACAGCAGTGGGAGGAAAAGTGATTCATCAACAATTTCTCACTTTCTTAGGCTAGTTTCAAACAGGCTCAAAAAGATTTGATTTTTAACTCTATGTAGTTCAGATGAACCGGTCTCTGCAGGGAACTACCACCTGAAATCAGATTTTTTTCTGGCTTACACAGGCATGAGCTGGTCTGAACTGGACCAAGTAGGGTTAAAACATCTGCCACACACACACATTCACTTATTATTGCCTGTCAACCCCCTCAAAACGCACACTCTCTCACACACACGCACACCCCACCGCCATTCAGGTTATTTTAAAGGATACATTGCTGCCTGAGTAAGGTGAGATGTCAGCCATGTCCTGGAGATCACTGCACTCAGACTTGATGAGGGACAGGGAGAGACCCTCGGCTGTGCTGCCAGGGTGCGCTGGTGAACAAGAGCGATGGTGGTGCCCCAGGTGGTGACCTGATGCCATCTTGGTCCTCAGGCTGGTGGTCTCCCGGGACAGGTCCATGGAGTCTGGAGAGGAACGGTCCTTGCCCGTGTAGCTACCTGTGGGTGCACCGAGGGGACTCTGGAAAGGGTAGCCCATGAGAGGCAGCGGGAAGGGGTGTCTAAAGGATGGGGGGCTGAAGCCCATGGAGGCAGAGAGCGAGGAGGGGTGAAGAGCTGGGTGGTGGTGCCCGCCATGGGCTCCCACAGCCGAGGACTGGTGGTGGTGCTCGCTGGGTGTCTTCCTCACAACTAAGGGCAGGGCCTCGGTTTGGTCATTGGTGGCGCCTGGCATCCCGGGCATGCTGGCGAAGGAGTCTAGTGGATTGGGAATGATGACATCACCGAAGCACTGCAGCCTCTGGTTGGCAGTGTGGAAATTAGGGTTATCTCCATTGACAGCAGTGGGAAATCTTTCAGGAGGTATGGAAAGCGGGGGGAAGGCCTGTTGAGGTGTTGGGCGTGGAGGTTTGGCAAACACCTTAACCACTGTGTCCACCACCTGGGTCATGGCTGAATTGAGTTCCTGCTTCAGTGTTTCTGCCAGCTGTTTACCTTCAGCATGCATTGAGGAGCCTGGACCTCCCTGTCCTTTGCTCCGGCCGAGCCCCTCTCTTCTTGGCTTCTCTCCGTCAGCCAGCAGGGCCTGCTCCTGAAGCAATGCCCGTGCCCTGTCCAGGAAATGGCCCGGGTCCAGGTCAGACATCTCATTGTCAGAGCGCAAGTCATCTCCACCTCGGTCATCGCCACCTGTGTCAGACCTGGCTGGGCTGTCCTCTGACATGTTTCCTATGTCATTGTGGAGGTCATTGTGGAGGTCGTTGTGTTCTGAGTCGTCGGTTGAGTCATAGATCTGAAAGAACTTCTCCTGCAGCTGGCGGAGCTGTTTCTGCATGTCCTCCAGCTGCAGCTTCAGTTGCCGTCGCTCCTCCTGCTTCTGCTCCTTCCTCTGGCACACCAGCTGGGTGAAGCTCTGCTGTTGCTGCTGAGGCAGACGCTGCTTACGCTTGTTCTCTCGGCTGCTGCTACTACTGCTGCACACCTCGCCTCCCCGTGGGCTGCTGGGGGCCTGCTGCTGAGACTGAGGAGGTGGGCAGTCTAGCTCCATGTCCCGATCTCCATCCATCTCGTGGTCACGTTCGTGACGGGAAGCAGCAGGTACCACCACACTGGGTGAGTGGCTCATACCACGTATAATGTTCTCTACACGGGCTCGCTTGGCACGCAGGTGTTCATCATTGAGCCGTTCGATGTCAAAGGTAGCCAGGCCAGGAGGACGACCAAATGGTGACAAGCACTCTTGAGGCGTGCTGTCCTGGGAGGAGTTACTGCAGGCGTCCTCCTGGGGAGCATCTGAGCTTGCATTGGAGAGCCCTGATCCAGGGAAGCCTGATTCCCCTCTATCACCCCTGTCTCCTCTTTCTCCCCTCTCGGGTCCTCCTCCATTTTTAGCCATGTTATTCTTGAGAAGCTGAGAGATAATGGTGGTGCCAGGAAAGGGCATCATGGTGTCCTCGTATGAGTTGGCCCTCTTCAGAAGCTTTCGGAGTACATTGGACTTGGACTCACTGTCGCTGGCTGTAACAACGCCAGGCCCGCCATGTGGCTGCACAACAGAGCACTCCATGGAGTCGGTGTCTGATCCGTGGTGAGAGTGGGAGCTCAGAGAGTTCATGGCACTGAAAATGGCTGCTTTGGCCCGGGCAATGTTATCAGTGGTTGCTGTTGTGGCTGCTGCTGTGGAGGAGGCTGTGCTGCCTACGGTCCTCTTAACACCAATGTCCACACGTCTTCGTTTGGTCTGTCTGTTCAGGAGGGAGTCGCTGTCATGGTCCGGCATCACGGGCTGCTGCTATTGGGCCATATCCCACAAACCCAGTCCTTTTGGATCAAAGCCTCTGAGTACCTGTGGGCAAAAATTCACAGATGCGTGACTCACAAAAGTGAAAACTCACTCACTCACTCACTCACTCACTCACTCACTCACTCATTGTCCTTGACCACTTCAATTTCAAACCTAAATCTACATTAAAAGCTTGAAAGTTTTTGATAGACTGAGACAATCAAAATCCATCAGCCTCTACAGAACCGCATTAGCCGACATGAGTTTTGTCTCAAGTCAGCAGTCAATCACTCTTATTATGTTTCTACACGGACAGGGACATCCATGATTACATGACATTTAGGCAGTAAGAACCAATGACGTGGGGGTGAAGGGAAACAGGGGAGATGTGGTCAGAATTAGGCCTGGGCTTGACATTCCAGGGCAAAGTCCTACATTTTATCCTGTCCCCTGTTACACGCTGCGCGACACTGAACCAGTTCCCACGGAACACAAAGCTGCATAAAATTATGATAATTACTTAAGTACTTGTCCTCATTTCCATGTTTGTGTGGTGTGAGCCAACATAGGAGCTATTAACTCACAAAATGAAAAAAAAAAAAAAAATAGGGTAAAGATAATCTAAAAAAAAAATATTCTACACAAGGGGAGGAAATGCACATTGCACATGTCGTGACATACCCTTTACTAAATCCTGTTCACTAAGTGAGCTATCATTTGGTCGGTTCAACAAAATGTTGTAATTTTAAACCGTGTTTACACACATTTTGTAATTTTAAAACGCGAGTCCTGTGTTCACATTAATCAATATGGCCATCATATCTTAAGCAATGAGGAGAGTGACACAAAAAAAGAGACGCAAAATAGGCCTATTGATTTTGGTGCCAGCGTGAGCTCACTTCTGTGTTTTTTGTTTGTCTTTTCATCTGGCAAGGGCAGTTAATTCTGCTCAAATGAATAGGTCACAAGGGTCAACTCTGGCAAGGAGCAACTTAAAGCGCTCTTACAAAAACCCTAATGCCCCTCTGAAAGCAAAACGTTTTGTCAGTACAGGCCTGCATCAATAATGCTACGTAAGCAGCGCTGGCAGTGTCTTAGTCAGAGACATATCAGACGCATCCAATCTCAAATGTAGTGATATTATCAGAAACTATTGAATCTGTATGCCTCTCTTAAACAAATTTAAATATATCTGAGGTTAGTAAATTTATAAATTTGACAATGTTTTTTTTTAACAGCATAAAAGTGGCAAAAGTGGTGCAACAATTTACATTTTTCTTTTTTACACTCTTCAGGAAAACACCAGCCCTTTTTAAGACTCACAGACGCTCGGTCAAAAATAATAAAATATATATTTTTTAAAAACAAATACAACGCAAAACTTTGCTTAAATTTTAAAGGTTGTATTTATACTCAAATGTTGCTCTGATTCAAGTTGACTTTTAGATAGAACTGCAACGTAGCTATAAAAATTTTTAATTTTAAATGCAAAAATGTGACACGACTGATTCGGATCTATTTTGAAGATATTATATGATATTCTAAGAGAAGACATTTATTTTTTTTAGGGCTCGGTCTCAGTTTGGGGGGAAACAGCAGGGAGAATTCAACTGAACAACATTCTCCATAAGTGATTATTTGCTTGCTCTAACTGAAAGAAATTGTACCGTCTAAGCATTATCACTACATGTACGTAGTCTTTTTTTTTTTTTTTTTTAATAAATAAAAAGGCTTTCTTGTCTTTCTTGTCACTGAGTCTCACCACACACATCCACACTGTACACACACACACACACAGGCGCGTACACACAACTTTGCTGTTGGCTTTGTTAGAAACTGAAGTGTGATGCACCACACAAGTGACAGGGACTGGCAGGTTTGTCACTCTGACAGAAAACATTTTGTAAATTCACATTTTGTAGAATGACAATTAAAAACTCCCAAATTTGCTGTTGGATTAAATGTTTTTCCTACTGAAGTAACACCAGGACTCTTAAATAAAACCCTCTGATAAATGGCTTTGGCCCAAGTCTTGACAGCCATATCCAGCAGTTCAGACAGGAGGTGATACAGCTCCAAGGAAAAAGTAAAAACAAACCTTGACTTGATTGCCTCAGGATCTTAACAATGAGCTTGAAATAGTCTCCAGCACCTGTCTTTTCCAACCGCGCACCTGTCTCCTATTGCCCATGCGCACTCTCACTCTCTCTCTCTCTCCCCTAAAAGAAAAACCTTTCAACAATTTAAGCAACTATGAACTACACACATGATCACCAAGCTATAGATCTCCACTCCAAGCCTTACACCTCATCACTTTCACCCATCTCTTCCTCTTATTTCAAACCTTTCACCAAGTATTCAGCTGATAAGAAACAAACAGTAAAAAAAATGAATGAATTAATAAATAAACAAACATGAAACTTTTCCTGACTCACACAGTTGCTGTAACAACATTTTCACAATAAGACAGTCTAGTAAAAGTGAGTGTAACTGACTGTTTGTACATCTGGTTGCCAGTGGACAGACTTAAGATATCAAAACCTAAGAGAGACAGATTTGCGTGCACAACAACACACCGGCAGCGTTTTATCACAGTTCTCCAAAAGTAGTGCCGCAGAAGACACTCACTGTATTCACAAAACAGGACAGGATCTGACGACATCTGTCAGAGCAAAAGGATTTTTGCGTAAATAAAAATAAATTTTAAAAAAGCCAGGTGTGAGGTGATGGCAAACTCGCGGTTTCCAACGCTCACACGAGAGAGCAAATACAAGTAAATACAAGTTGAAATGCCAACTCGTGTTTTAAATCACGTTTCTCGTTGTAAAAGAGAAAGAAAGAACACACACACATATACACACACACACACACACGTTTCCCCAAAAACTTACTTCACAAAGTTGCAAATCAACTTGATCTCCGCTTTGATGAGGAAGGCTGGGCTACAACCGTCCGCAAATCATCCTCGCCAAAACACACGGGCTACTGCTCACGCAACTCTCAGCACAGACCAAGACGAAGAGGACGAAACTGATCAAATAATGTCGCATAGATACGATTAGCTGTTGATCACCAGAGTGATTCTCCCCGTTAATGATGTTTGATTTGTTTGTTGTTGTTTATTCTTCTTTCTTTTTTCTTTTTTTTTTGTCCGCCCACCGTGAGCAGGCGAGGCAGAACAAGAACAAGAGAGGGAGGTATCCGAGGACAAGGTTACTTACCCTTTAGATGAAGAGGGGGACAACCTGAACTCCTACGGCATAAAAAAAAAAAAAAAATAGAGAATATACGCAGAGCTCGGCGGGTCGCTGGATGCTGGGATATAACAGTTTCTCAGAGAAGGGAGAGCTGGAGTAAAGTCAGCGACGCGAGCGAAAGGAACAAAACGGGAAAAATATAGAAGATGAAAAGAGCTCTTGCGCGTCGGTCTCTCCCTCTATCCTCTGCTGTGACTGAGAGAGCGAGAGACATAGAGAGAGTGCGAGACACAGAGAGAGAGAGAGATAGAGAGAGAGAGAGTGTGTGTGTGTGTGCGTCTCCGAGGCGCACTGGATGCAGAGCACTGGATGCTGGAGCGCTCCTCCGCCACTAAGATTCACTTTAAGACGCGGCTGAAGGAAACAGGAAGACGTACGCGTCATGAGCGGCGTGATGTAACTGTCGCAACCTACCAATAAGAGGCGTCCGTCCGGTCCGGAGAACAACGCACTGAACTTGACCAGAGAATGGGGACTTGAGCATTGCAACTAAAGAGAGAGAGAGAGAGAGAGAGAGAGAGATAGAGAGAAAAAAAAGGAAATACCACTCTTACTAATCTCTTTCTTCTCAAATCACCGACTGCGCGAGTAAGAATCGATACGCACTTTGACATTACACCATCACAATCAGCAATAAAACACATAGACTGCATATTATTACTTTACTTATTCTTACATTCAAGTCTTAAATTGTAAAGTTTCTATAATAAATGTTAAAGTGTCACACACCTTTGAAAAGAAGTCAGAATAAGAATAATCACGGTGATGACTGCTAAGAAAATTCAAGAAACAAGTGGATTTGTAGATGTTTGGTCACCTGTGACATTATATCCCTGTTGTGGATTTATTCGTTATATTAAAGGGGGGAAAAAAAGAAACGTGCTTTTTAAGTTGAATGAAACATGAAATGATTTGTTAAGACAGGCAGTTTAGCGCCGCTTTAATGCAAATGTTTCCAGACATCTTCCAGTCTTTCCTTGTGGCAGTGAAATTACAAATTAACAGTCTATTTTACAACTCAAGCTGCTTCTCGACGCTTGTGTTAATGCATGTTTCGATTATGTTTTATGGGAGTCCATTAAAATGTATGAACATTCATTCAAGCCCAGTCATTTTTAATGATTACCAACTTTGTAATTTGATCCTTTTATATCTAAATTTTACTAACTCAGAGCGCACTTGTTTTTTCAAACATCAGTAGCAATTATTTTTTCTGTGCAAAGATAACTGGTACACATTTAGACTTTTCTCAAGGGGCCTAACAGTGGTGGGTCACTTGGGTATTGGAGGTTGAATTGTGGTATGTAGGGATATTTTCCGTGCAGTTTTCTCATTGGTTGCAGCAAAGTCTGATTTATGAACAAGTTAAGCAGCACAGAGGCTCTCAGCTTTGCTTTGGAGTTCAGATTATCCAGAGAGCTAAACGTCTCTTTGTGAAATGCTCAGTTAAGAGCCCAATATCATCATGAAACGTCTGTCACTGGGATCTGCAACCTGCTGCCACTAACATATCCCCGTGCGTAAAGACTGCACTGTCATCAGAGATGATGGAAGTGAAAACTGATAGTAAATGAACACACACACAAATAAAATTTAAAAAAATCCACGTTTATCTTTAAAAATCCAAAGATTTTTGTGGAATTATTAGATTTTCCTGCCTTTGGAAACTTCTCCACCTGTGACGCTGAAACCCTGCCGGACACTGACATCTGATCCTTTCCACATATAAACCTGTTCGACGCTTCTGATTTATGAAATGATGACGGCTGCTCGCCCTCATCCCTCCTGCGTCTGGACAAATTAGACACTTGTAATTACACTGCAGTTTTTACGCTCTGCAAACATTTCAGCCTTCCACCTTTACAACAGGTGTATAGACAATTTGTTTAGTAATATTGTAAGGAAATAATTGAATTTTTTTCGTGCCACTGAAATTAATCTTTGCGCTGGAGAATTATTTTTCCATCGGGTGTAACCATATTTTTGGATAATCGAGGTCACGTTCATCTATATTTCCACTCAGCCTGCGTTCAATAGAAAAGGTTCAACTGGGATTAAGCGCATGCAAAACATTACTTATAAATATGCTTCATAAAAACATTTATTATTATTACTATTATTATTGTTGTTATCGGTGAATGGAGTTTCGTTTATTCGTGTGGATCAGTTTAGTGAATCCAGTTGAGAAAAAGTTTTTCATGCTGTGGAAATCAGATGGGTGTGTTTTTGCGTTTTTTTCCCCCCTCCAGCTATTCACTTTGGATTCATCTGTTACTCACAGAATCTTCTTTTTTTATGCTCTACGCAAACAGGATCCTAAAGCACTTAGCGAGAAATCTTATTTTCCATATGCCCCTCTGTCAGGTGCCAAAAAGGAAAAGGCGAGTCTCTTTTCCATGTCGCAAGCAAGTGTTTTTTAGGACGAACGAATTGCAACGAAGTCAGCAAAGTTTAGTGTCTAGAGTGTCTTTTCCAAAGCAGGTGTCCCGGCCCCTTGCTCCCCCTCGCTGGCCTGTGGCTGATTTGGCCTCGGCTCCCCAGGGTGCCGTCGGTGCGCACACAGGCTGGAAAAACAGGCCGGGACATTAAAGAAACGCGTGTTTGGAAAAGGAAGACTCGGGTGAGGTGTAAAGGAAACGTGCTGGTTAACACTGGCTGCTCTTATCGCGGCCCATTCCAGGTGGATCAACGCATGTATTTATTTCAACCCCCCCCCCCCGTCTCTCTTTTGGGTCGAGTGCGACACACCTCGATGCCCAAGACTGATAACGCGCGCTGGCACTGCGCGCCGATGGCTGAATTTATTGACATATTTATTAGAGTTGGGCCCAAATGCAAAAGGAGGGAGGCAGTGAAAACAATATTTCTCCCAGAAGTGTTATAAAGGTACGTTTTTAATCACATTCTGACCACAAGTAAGCACGCACTGATGATGGCATGTGGAGTGGAGAAGGGCCGGTGCTTGGCCTATTTTTCCTCAGAATTAATTTGGATCAGGGGCGGTTCATCTGTGTTTCTATTATTATTATTATTATTATTATTATTATTATTAATAATAATAATAATAATAATATTAATATTATTATTATTACAGCATTAGAAGGTTGTTGTCTACGTCTCGTTTTAGGTGCAAAGTGAAAGCAGAAATCAACAAACAGAATCCGAGCTGAGTTTTCCTGAATTTAAGTTGCTTGAATTATTATTGAAAGAATGACTATTACCTCTTGAGCAGCAGCGGTTATAAAAATGGCCTTAATCAGATAATGACTTGATGAGCTCCTACAACAGCTCCATTTCTTTTCACAGACAGTTTTTAAGAGAATTGAGAGAGAGAGAGACAGAGAGAGACACACACAGAGAGAGAGAGAGACAGAGAGAGAGAGAGAGAGCTATTTGCGAAAACACAAGCAGAGAGAGATGGTAGCGCTAAAAGCTGTTTTGTTCCGGAGAGGTCTCCGGGTCCCTGAATAAAAAGGTTTAGGAGACAGGACGGAGGAGAGGAGAGGAGAGGGGAGGAGAGGAGGATGCAGGATTTGCCCGAGTGTAATAAGTGAGTAGGCGTCTGACTCTCATATCCTCTAAGTCCTTGTTGGGCCCTGTGTGCAGGACTTGATGTATTCAGCTTTCAACCGTGACAAAGATGAGGATGCTGCAGAAAAATATGCACTTGTTTCTGTTGTCAAGGCAAAACCCATTTCAGAAAAGGAGCCTGTGTGTGTCTGTGACCTGAACATGAAATAAGACGTACTGGAGTAAAATAACAGCAATTTGCATGGATGTGATTATTAGTGATATTATACTTCTTGGTTGCCAGGGCTGTGATAGCTGGCACAGCGATGCCCCCGATGACCCACATCCCTCTTTCTAGGCTACAAGTAGTGGTGATTATGGAGGGGATCGTGTGTGTCCGTGTGTGTGTGTGTGTGTGTGTTTGTGTGAGTGTGAGACAGAGAGAGAGAGAAGTTGGTTATCCTCTGTGGCCTGCGAGCCATTCAATGAGACAACAACGTACTATACAAACACACACTCGCACTCAAATTAAAATATGCTGCATTTGCATGGATGGGTATTGGTCATTGTTGCAGAAGCAAATGTATGACGCAATATAGAGACAAGGTAACAGTGAAACATGAACCAAGCACCGAGTAACCTAATGATGAAAAATACATAATAAAAACACGTGAAATGGAAAACAACTGTGCCTGTATACACGGACGCTATAGCCTATTTCTATACTCTCATATATAAGAATTTACATTTATAAACAGTGTCTCTAGACCATGTTTACTTTTCCTCACACACACACACGCACACACACGCGCGCGCACACACACACACACAGTCCTCACACATATCCGAGTGATAAAAGGCAGTGTTGCAATATCCTTCTAGAAATTAACAGACCCTGTTTTCAGCATTTGGATATAAAACAGTTTGGTCGAACATTATAACCCCCCACCCCTCATGTTCGACCTATGCAGAGGTAATAGGCAATTAAAAGAATGCTGCTCAGTGATGCTGATGGGAATATGGCTGCAGTCAAACTCATTAAAACCACATATTCTAAACGTCTGAATTAGTCTCAGCCGTGTGTAAAATCCTCGAAATTGTGTATGTATTTGATATTTCTTTGGCAGAAAATAACGCAGTAACTTCCGCTAAGTCTGAGTTAATTCGATATGTCTTACGAACAACCTTGAAAGTCTACAAATGTTTAAAAATCACTGTCTTTGACAGGAGTTAGGCTAAAGTCAACTGGAATGAAGGGCGCGCGCACACACGGGAACGCGCACGGGCAGTCTCCCTCGCGCGCTCGCACGCACACACACACACACACACACACACACACACACACACACACACACACACACCGCCTTGGAGGTGCTTGGGCGGACGGACATGCTGGGAAATCGCCTGGAACTGTATTAAGCCTGACGTCCTTAAAACAAACAATGGCACCATGAAATAAGGGCTTATGTGCTCAAAGTCAAAGAGCCCCCTCAGCAACTCTCCCTGTTTATCTCTCCCTCTGTCTGACACACACACACACACACACCACACACACACACACACACACACACACACACACACACATCCAAACACACACTCACCATTTCTTGGGGGTTACACACTCAGGCTCGCAGCTCCATTGGTAGGGGACCAACTTTGCTCCTATGAACTCTCACCTGTCAACATGGAGCAGAGGACTTTACTTGGTAAACACGAAAGGACTTTAGCTGTTTACTTCTGGCGGTGACTTAGCCTGTTTTATTCTCTGCAAGCTGCAAGGCCGCAGACACAGCTGGTTCTCCGGGTACTTTATTTGCGTTTCAAGGCGAGGTGAAATCCACGCCAAACTACGTTCAGTGATATGACTATTTTAACGCGGCCGCTCTTAGACTGCATATTTTCCAGAACATGACTTGGGTTATTTTCAAGGAGTGTGTGCCCAACTGATAGGCTGCATCCGGTTCATCTAGCATGGCTTGATTTCATTTTTTTTTTTTTTTTTTTTTTTTTTGGTCCACGCTGCTCTCTACCGCCCCACGGTGAGGGGTATTTTGATGTGCGCTTGAGGGAATGAGGGGTTAATAGTTACAAAAAGTTGTCATTTATTTAAAAGGCGGGTTAATTCGTACATTGAATGAGTGCCGAATCAAAAAAGTTGCTTTCGATGATTCATGTAACATCTTACTTTTTTTCTCTGATACATGTATTTCGTGTTAATAAACAAGACCTAATGAATTTGCACACTTTTCAATGAAGTATCGCACATGATATCATAATATGCGCTTTTCTTTTTTAGATTTCCACAGCCATTATCCTCCACTGCAGCTGCTTCAAAAAAAAAAAAAAAAAAAACACGGGCCGTGGCAGATAAGCAGCGGTCTGTTTTCGCTCCTCTGATCAGTGGTAATTATATTTGTTGGCGTGGAGGTAAGTGGTCCTCCCCGGGGGGCGTATTGTACTCGACTCTCTCCATGTCATAAAATAAAATTACAAGGAAAGGAGAAGATATCCTACAATAACAGAGGCGAGTCGTAAAATCAAAGAGTAGCTAAATTAAATCTGAAGGAAAAAAAAACCCTCACGGAAAATACATTAGGGCTATGATGGACGGGGGGCAGGGGGCTTCAAATAAAACGCAGGTTAATGACTTTTTAATAGCTTCTACGACTGTACGGTTGGTTAACAGGCACACACTCACACACACACACACACACACACATACATACACACACTCTCTCATAGACTACACAAAGCTTTTCTCTATCTGACTGAGGCAATTAAGAGTAGGCTAATTAGTGATCAGTTACCTGTGCTTCAGCCTTTCTGCGCTTCCCCAAATACCATAAAGAGAGGCGTCTATAGGGTATGAAGTGACATGTACAAGGCTTAAGTAGCTTTAAAGTGCCTCTCTCACCACACACATTAGTCTCCGGTTATAAGTTTAGCTCTCTGCAACAGTCTGCTCTCCTGTTACAGCAGTGGACATTCACACGTCTTGTACCTGTTGGCACCCTCTTGTCAGGTTTATGTATCTGTGTAACCTTTGACCCCGAGTGTGGAAGTTTGGCCTGGCACACAGCAGGCAGTCCTCAGCACAGTGGCCTTTCGCTGGCGACCTCTCTTGACCTCTCACTGACCTTTCACAGCTGCCTTAGGGGGAGGTCAGGGGGAGGGTGATGCTGTTATAATCGGCCTGTAAACACAAACACACACACACACACACACACAGAGAGAGAGAGACAGACACACACACACAGACAAACACACACACAGATTGAGGAGAGTGATGTTTTCTGGCTTACTTGTTGATTGAAAATTGAATCTCCAGCTCAATCAAACTCAAGAAGAGTCAACATATTTCCCGCCTTGTACATTTACTCACACTGCACATGTACTTTACTTGAGAATTCAGATTTTATACTACTTTATACTTATAGCACCATACAACTTTCGGAGGGAAAGTTTGTACTTGTTACTCCACTACATCTATCAGACAGTAGTTACTTCACAGATGAAGATTTCACTTAAAAACCAGATGAATTGTTTATAAATTATGATGCCTTGCTACAGATGAAACTAATCAACAGTATAAAACGTCGACCAGCTGCAACATTAAAATTATGCTTGTACATTAATTCATGAGTAATAATAATATAACCCTGATAGGGGCCATTCTGCATAATACTTGGCTTTCTGTACTTGAATTTTAAATGCAGGAGTTTTATTATTTATTTCACAATGCGATTTTGCATCTGGATACTTCGTCCATCAGAGTATAATTCATTTTGAAATTAATGCCACTCCGCATTCTATTTTCATTACCATATCAATTATATTGCTGTGCTTTGCCTATAAGGTCCAGCCATTTTTATTTAGCGTAACGTATGTGTGCAGCTTGTAATTAACGAGTAGCCTGACCATCTATCCTCTGCTGGGCCATGCATGGACATCCTCCAACCACAGGTTAAAAACCAGCAGCCAATGACGTGCTGAAGGAACACATAGAAATACTACACACAGTTGAGAGTATAGACCCTCAAGTACGTACTATGCATATGCACATGCCTACATTTATGCAAAAGCACACACACACTCACACACACTCCCCACATTTTCAAAGACTTCCCCGTGGACAGAGGTGTCTGCCAGCGCTGCTATAAATCACGCTGCGACTGGTGCTGAGGGCAAGGCACACCTTGTTCACGTCGCCCCCACTCCTGGGCTGAATAAACCATAACATCCTGCCTCTCGTGCTGCCCGACGCCCTCCGAGCACGACCCTAGAGAAGACCCCCCCACCACCACCACCATGCCCCATTCCCCCTCGTCCACCCTCCACCTCCTCCTCCCTTCCTCCAGCTCATCTCTCACTCCATCCCTGCCATTGTTCCTCCTCCTCTTCTGTCCAACTTATCTATCTTTGGAATTTTTCGGCTGCTGCAGTGAACAGGTTGGGCAGGGCTCTGCTTGTTTGGAACAACACACAACCCCCCCCCCCCCCCTTTAACACCTTTTTCCCATTCCAATGACTTCCTGTTTGGAGAGTGGAATGAGAGACAGAGAGAGAGAGAGAGAGAGAGAGAAAAGGGGAGAAAGAGAAAGAGGGAACAGCAAAACAGCAGGAAGCAAACGTTTAACAGGAGGATGCCGACACCCTCATCCTGTCGTGTGCCAGCTTGGTTCAGGTGCTTGGGGCCAATCAGCTCCCTCCGCTCCATTTACCTCAGGGTGTGCCGTATTTGGCTGAGAAGGTGCACCTTTCCTTCATGACCCCCTCTGGAGGAAGTATAATGTTTCTGGAAAGAAAAGGAGATGATTTTACTTCCTGACCATGAGGAGCCAAGTGCACAGGCTCATAATAGACCACTAAACCCTTCACCGCCCAACAGAGACATAAAAGTGAACAAAGAATAAAGAATGCGTGAAGCGTTGGGTTATCTGCTGATTATTTCCCTTGATTTTTTACTGCTGCAGAGGGAGAAGCTAAGCAAACAGTCCACACAGCGGTTGGTTCTTGGCATTCCACTTGAGGGTCTTATTATAGACAACACCAGACAAAACCCACATTGGAAAATAAAAACTGTGTTGTATGTTGTTTGGCATGCAGCCTCACAAATGATTACTTCCCCTAAAATTTAATTTCTAAGTAAAAGGCTCAGAATTGCCAATAAATTCACTGGTATGCAACAGTGTGTTTTAATTTGAAAAGACATTCTGTGAGAGAGAGGAGACGCATGTTTTAGATGTTGGAAATATGATTTTGGAACAAGACTGCTCCTTTAGTCACCTAAAAAACACATGTACACACATGCATGAGCACACACACACACAGGTTTTGCATGTGGGTGTGCACAAGTATACACACACACATACACACACACACACAGTCCAAATCTCTCCCTAACCCCTTGTATGTGTGGGTATATCCACCAGAACACCAGAGGAGCCTTGAGAGGACAAGAATAGCGAGGCATGTGTCTATTTGTGGCATCATTGTCATCGAGATAAAAGATCTCACTGTTACGCTCATTCACACACACACACACACACACACACACACACACAAACACGCACACACAAACACACTTACACAGACATACACAAGCATGAGCAATCATGCACTTCATTCATTACCATAACATACAGTCAAAGGGAAATATTTACTGATCCACACTGATCAGGACCATGAGGTACAACCACTAAAAACTCAAATATCCACCCATGCATGCACAAATACACACACAGACACACACACACACGCACACACATTGTGCAGGCATTAGACTTACAGACGCACTGGGCAGTTCCTAGAAGAGACAGTAATCTCCTCTTTATACACACATAAGCAGCTTCTTTCACTCAGCTGCATGCAGTGCGTGAACAGTATGAGTGTGTGTGTGTGCGTGTGTGTGTGTGAATGTCACACCACAGCTCCATGCCTTAACCATGGGCTAACCTGACTATAAATGAGCAGCAGTGGCACCTGTGACGGTACAGATCCAGCGTTAGGACAGAGGAGAGTCCCATAATAGGACGCTGTCTCTTTTGTTCTGATGGTATGAATAGCGGCTCTAAGAATAATGTCCCCTCCTCCATCCTGTAAAGGTTCTGAGATGGACTGTTTATGTCTCCAGGTGCAGCTTGTGTTTTACACAGCAGGGAAAGTACCTGTGGGACTGGTGTGATGAAGGAAAAATGTGGTAAAAATGCAGCAGAGTTCTGTCCTATCTTGCAAAATAAGAAGTTCATTATCTTGAAAATATACTGTGGAGGTTTAAGTATGTTATTTGGTTTTGGTTTGGTTATCTGTACCTTCTTAAAAAGTGCTATAACACATATCATGACAGAATCTATTCAATTCTCACGCAAATTGTTAAATAATACATAGTTTCAAAGCATGAGGCCTCACCTCTGTGTAAACCATTTTTCTTTTTAGTCAACCGTTTTGGTCCAGAATGAAACACCTCAAACCCAATGGATTGTCATGGATTGCACCATCATCAGGTCAAAATGTCACTTTGTTCAATCCTTTGAATTATGACTCAATACTTGCCAAACTAGTAACATTCCTGTTTAAGCTAATTACCAAATCTTAGCACGCTCGTCAAACTAAGGTAACGAAAGCAATAAACATCAGACCTGCTAACCATCAGCATGTTAACATTGTCACTGTTAGCATGCTGATGTTAGCGTTTAGCTCAAAGCCTAAACACAATCTCAAAGAGCTCTCTTATTACAATGTTTGTGCCTCTGTAAATTTGGTGCAGTATCACTCAGACTAATTATCTAGATGTTAACTCAAATGTTGCAGAGAAGATCGAGACCATGGATGTAATGAAGAAGGTTAAAGAACAGTAACCATTTTATTTTGAGGCTTGTGTGCAAAAATGTTATTAAACCAAGGTACATAACTTTCTTCTTCTTTACCACTTTATATTTCAGTTATCCTGTTTATTTGGCTTAATGACAGTTGATGGTTTACCAACCCCCGACCCCAGCTTCTCTCTCTCACACACACACACACACACACACACACACACACACACACACACACACACACACACACACACACACACACATTAGTACACACACTCTGCTGTTTTGAGTGTCTTTAGTTAAGCCAGAGGACAAGTGATGCCTGGGGCCGTTCCTGATCCTCCTGGCCTTTTCCTTGCAGGAATCTCCTCTTCCTGTACGGAAGTTTATCGTGGTCAGCCTGCCTGTCAGTGACGCCTCCCAGAGGAAAGTGACAGCGGCTTTATTCACCCGCTGACCCGTAAAGAGGACAGAGGAAGAAAAAAAAAGAAAAAAACAGACAAGTGTGTGTGTGCGTGTGTAAACTGACTAAGGGTTTCTTTTCTCTCCAGAAAAGGAGCCACGGTGAATCTTGTGCATTCAGCACAACCTCTGAATATGTGTATGTGTGTGTGTGTGTGTGTGTGTGTGTGTGTGTGTGTCTCATGTGTGTTTGCATCTAGTGTAATGTCCTTTAACCGACCCACGCCAACATAAGTGCATCTTCCTTTTCTTCTTTTCGGCCTCTGTTGTGTGTCCAGATAAAAAAAAAAAACACCACAAATCCCCATATCAGCCAAGTGATGAGCTTTTGTCTGAGCTAAATCTAAATTCTTTGTTTTTATTCTGTTGTCTTTTCATCTCAAAGTCGAGACCGTGCAGCCTTGGAGAGATAGAGAGAGCAAGAAAGATAGAAGGATAGAGAGATGATGTCCATCTGTTCTGATGATCTCTCTCCAACTTTGTCTGGCATCAGCCTTTTCTCCATCCCACTCTGATCCAATCCGACCCAGAGGACCCAGGCACTGGCCTTGTCTTGACCCAGTTTAGGGCTTCCATTCTAGGCTTCCTGATCTGTCCACTCTCCCCCTCTGTGCGGGGGTTCAACCGAGAGTCCTGAGATTATCGTATGGTCACTTAAGAGGGAACGAGAGAGAGCGAAGTGCTGTCCACTTAGCTGAAGATTATCCTTTAAAAGGAAGGGATGGCGGTGGAGATGGAGGAGAGAAGGAGAAAAAAAGATGTGCTTAAGAGATGAATAGAGGGGGTGGATGGAGGGAGAGATTGCGAGGACAGTCAGGGAGATGGAGAGAGGGCAAATGAATCATATGGAGATAAAGTGTGTGTGGGAGAGGGTTAACAAAAAAGCGAGGAGAGAAATACGGCATCAAGGGAAACATCTAAATGAAAAGCTGAGATGGAGGTGAGGTGACAGAGCGAGAGAGAGAGAGAGAGAGAGCGAGAGAGAGAGCGGAGGAAGGTCGGCAGAGATAGAGAGATAAAGAGAGGAGGAAGCAGGAAGGATGAGGACAAGAGCTGGATTAAGCCGTAAAAACAGTGATTATGAAGTGTTCACTACCCAAACTGAGGACCTTTTCCAGTGCTTTTTTGGGATAATGGGGTGTATATACTAACTCGTATTTATCAAACATTAACAGCCTGTGGAACCTGGAGCCTTAGGAGAATATTTATTCTTCTTTTTAATTTCATGATGTGCAGAGTTTGTGGTGGATGATATGTACTTTAGAGCTTTTAAGGTTTGTCCTGTCCAGTATAATAACGGTTAATTGTAACTTGGGTCTTGTTTTCACAGTTTTGGCAGTAATTTCTATCAGTTTCGGTAACATTTAACATGTTTAGCCAATTCTTCTAAACCACTGTATGACAACAACAAATGGTTGGTCAAAGATGAACCTGGAAGTCAGTCTGGTAACTGATATGGATTTACAACAGACACTGTGGATAAGGAGTTTACTAATCATCTTCATTTGTGCCGAATAAGCTCGACTAACCTGGTGGCTGTGATAGGATCCTCCATGAACGCACTATTTTCTGAAATTTGAAACAATTTCAGTTCATTCATGTGAGACATTTTGACAAGTCGAACTAGGCAACACTGATTGTTGCCTGTTTTGTCAATTTGTCGGAGTGTGTCCTGCCCCCTTGACTTGCCCTCAGTTATTTTGCCATGTTGTTAACAAGGGGAGCACAATGATATTAGTTTCAATAGGAACGATGACACCACCTACCAAAATAAGATCCGTGTCGTATGTTGCGGATTCTTTCAGATAGATATTATATAGACTATATTTCAGTCCGTGCAACAGTGATTTTGTTTTTTTCCGGTGGTGGTTGGAAGTTGGTCGCTTATTTCATCAGGTGTTACTAAGAGCGTTAACAATGTCTCTGTTCTGTTCTATTTACGTGTCCCAGTATGACAGTGTGACAGTGAGCCAGCATTAAATACCAGGGTCCTGAAACTGAAGCAGCTAAATTGAATTCAGCCATCACTCATTTTATTATTGACACCTGTGCTTTTCCTACTGTGACTTGCCAAAATGTCTTCCATGAAGAAGGTGTCTGTAGAGGTTAAAATGCATCTCCAGCTCTCATCTTTACAGTCCTCACTGTCCACGTTTCTCTGTCTATCATTTGATCTTATTTGGGCCGTTTGCCTCGGTTTCTTTCTTTCCACTAAATTGATGTCCATCTCTGTTGTGTCATGTAAGAATTCATGATCTGGCAGGATTACTCTTCAACACAACTCTAATCACAGTGTACCAGTGTGTTGTCCGCTCTACATAGAAATTACTATGAAAAAATAAATAAATAAATAAAATGGTGTAGCTTAGCGGAAATAATTGTTTGTGCTATATTGTTTGTTGTGATGGGGTAGAAAAGCATGGGTTTCAGTATGAATGCAAAATGCTTTTAGACCCGGACACATTCAGACTCCACCCATTCATGAATTCATGTGTGTGAATGAACTGGGAGAGAGTGAGAGTATTTGAGTTTTTATTAGGAGGGATGACTGGGCGATAGAGAGAAAGAGAGAGATCATTCCCCATCATTTGATTGGATCAGTGGTCCTGCCAGTGTCCAATTTTTGTATTCCCCTGGTAGACAGAAGTGTGTGCAAGTGAACAAAACTACACACACATATTCCAGCAGACACTTTCTAAAATACCCCCCCCCCCCAAAAAAAAAAAACTGGAGCCCAAAAGATCGTCAGTCTTCTACACCTGCCATAAACTCTATATCGCTCTCTCTCTCTCTCTCTCACCCCGAGCAGAGGACAATCTCAGTGGAGGAAGTAATAGGGGTGCAAGGATGGGAGAGAGAGACAGAGAGGGGGGGGTGCCCCCCCCCTCTCCCCATGTTAATCTCCTCATTTTCATTTCTCTTACCATGTGGGATTAGAATGATTTTATTTAAAGTGTCAGCTTGAGCTACCGGATTGAGAAATCTGGATTTCATAGGGATTATTATTACAGAAAAAATGCACACACACACACACACACGTTTTGGTCCTCCTATCGTTGTGAAGACATAATGCATTCCCTGGCCCCCTACCCGAACCTTCACCATCACAAATAAATGCCTTACCCCTAACACCAACCTAATTCTAACCTGCACCTGAAAACCAAATCTCAACTCACTAACAGCCCTTTGAATAGTCCTCGCAGAGATGGTTTAAAACTAAAATACACAAACACACACACATACACACACGCACGCACGCACACAGATTTTTCTCACTAATGACCTGCTTGACCAACAAATGGCATTTATCCTCAAATTCAGTGCAGGGGAGATGAACAGACATTGTGATACAGTGAAGAGTTCGTCTGTGTACGTCACATGCGCACTATGTCTTTTACATCCAGGTTTTTCTTTTGAACCGGTCTCAGGAAATGACACAAAGGCACACTTTTTGGAAGCCATACAGAAATAAGAAGAATATAGGTTTAGAGTCACATTGCGAACGCATGATTCTTTCTTTCTGTCTTTTTCTTTTTATGTTTATCAGAACAATCTCATACAATCTCCCGTCACCCTTGGCCAGGCCAAGTAAAATGAGGTGAACAGACTCTAACTAAAGCTTCAACCTTCTGTGTGTCAGATTTAACATCTAATCTACATTAGGATAAGGCTTTCACCGCTCAGGGAAAAAAAGAAGAATAAAAAATGCCATCACCTTTTCATCCTAGGGCCAAGCCTTTTATTCCTCCTCTTCTCATTACATTAAAGGATGAGGGAGGCCGTACAGTGGGGCTGAGCGGTATTTAAAGACACCATCCCCTTCATCTGTTTAATTTCTCTTTATTTAAGAGACTCCCTCCTCCCGTCGCCGCTCCCTCCCTCCGTTTAATTTCTCTTTATCTAAAGACTCCCTCCCTTCATCTGACTGATTGATCCTTGTCTCACTGCAAATGACATGGAAGAGTTAGTTACTGCAAGGTCCCTAATCCAACCTTTGTGGCGGGGACGCTGTGTCTGAGCAGAGACGGGGCAACTTCGGCTTTACAGACCTAAGCTCTGAACAAAAAAATGGTTTCACATGGCGTGATCTGATCTACTGCTGTCAAGACTTTACATTAATTATTCTTCAATGATCCTTAATGGATTTTTTTTCTTAGTTTTGTATTCTATATATAGCAGAGCGCAGGAGGGTTTATCCACACATCTAAACTGAATGTCCCACTGTCCACTCCTCAGTGTCAGTATATGACAGTATCTGTCTTAGTAAATACTCCACTGATATAAATCATATAAAGAATCTTAAGGAAAATAACATTTTGCATGTATCAAATCGGTATAATTGATATTTATTCATCTGGAAGAAGTTATGACTTTTAAAACATTTGTTCTGCTTGTTTGAACTATTGAAATAATTCTAACATCTAACTTCAAATACTCCTCAGATAGCACTGATCATCTCCCTTTTTTTTTTTATCTCAGCTACAGACACAGTAAGAGAATAAACTTCTCTTTTTCCAGTTTGTTTAATGACACTTAAAAACAATTCAGTATCTCACTAGAAAAAGAAAGAATTGGAGAAAGAAAATGTAAGAAAATACAGGTGATGGTCATGAGATTTCATGGTAGTAAGGAATCATGAAAATGTCATTAAGGCTGCATCTACTGTAACTATTATTTTCATTCCCAGTCATTCTGGTTATTTTACTCGTTTAATCGTTTAATCGATTAATTGTTCGGTCTATAAAATACCAGAAAATAGTCCAATAGGACCATCAAACTTTCCTGACCCCCGATGTGACCTCTTAAAAATGCTTGTTTGGTCTAACCAACACAGTCCAAAACACAGACACATTGCATTTATTGTCACACAAGACAAGGAAAAGCATCAAATCCTCACAATTAAGGACCTGGAAACTTTTAGTGATTATTCAGTCATCAAAGATGTTCATTTTCTGTCAGTTGAATCAAATAATTGGCTAATTGTTTCAGCTCTAAACGTGATCCTCATCTGATAATTCCACCAGTAAATAAACTCGTGATGCACTGTGAATCCTCAGGGTGACAAACCCAGATGTAAGGCACCATGTAGCCAATAGCAAACCTGTTTCTTTTACTTTGTTTACTCACACAATAAAGACTGACGTGCAGGAGAAGGATTTGCAGGCACAGATACAGGCCTCCAGACAAGTACTGAGAGTTTATCCTAATGAATAAACTCACATATATGTGCACACACATCTATACACACACACACACACACACACACACGGACACGGACACACACACACATTTTAAGAGCAAGGTCTTGGGAAGTAGGTTAAGCAGGCCGGGATCACCTCTTGCTGCTCTCTCCCAGCTTATAGAAGCACAGAGAGAGTTGGGAGGGTGGGCTGGGTGACGGAGGTGGAGAGGGAGGATAGGGTGGGGTGGGGGGTGTAATGGGGGGGTGGGGGATAGTGGGAGAGGGGTGATGGAGAAATCTTCCAGAGGACATCTGTCACAGTGAGCAACTTGTGAGCTGCTTTTTTCCAGCCCGCACTGTGACCCATGGATTCTCTTGCATGACTGACCAAGAACTATGACAGTTTTAGAGGGGGACTTAGCCCCTGCTGATGGCGTGGGAGACCCCAAAGGGACACGGTTAAGTAAAATCTCTATCATATGGAGCGGACATGGAGGATAATACTGAATAATACTGAGTCTGCTCAGTGTTTGGACATTTATCAGTATATTTCTAGGATGCACCAGTAGGAATATTCAAGTCATGAGACAAATACACACTGACAGGAAACTGTAACAACTTTCAGCTCTTTCCTGTCACAAATCATTGAACTAAAATGCCATATGACACTTGTGTTGCTGTTTTGTGACCATGTGTCCGTATCTGAGGATGCCGTTGGTGCTGAATAGAGAGCTGCACATTGCGAAAGTGCGTGCATGAGACATTTCTCCCCGTCGCAGGTGTTTAAGCTGTACAGTAAACAATAACGCTTTACACACATAAATACACACACACACGCAAACACAAAAGGCTCATTGTGTGTTGCTGTGTGTCCGCTAACCCATCCTTTTTAATCTGGGATTATGGTATTCCCATCGTGATGGCAAGAGAGGAAACAATGCTTTATTTCATGGGAGGAAATGTGCAATAATGATGTTAACACCTCAATCTGCCTTATTTAACCATTACATACGCTCTTTCTCTCTCTCTCTTTCTCTCATACACACATGCACACACACATATATATGCAGACCCACAGTTTCAGCATTTGCCCTCCCCTCTTTTGCAAAAAAACCCTGACACACACACATCTAAATCTCTTTAGAAAAATGAAATCCAATCTGAATTTTATAAATTATATTCCAATTTTTTAACAAAAAATATTTCTGTCTGTGTGTGTGTGTGTGTGTGTTAGAAAGAGTGCCTTTGAGCATTCTTATTGTGAGCATACACTATACCGTATAGCTGCTCCCATGGGGTGTAATCCGACACTAAAATCGTCCATTAACACACTATCAGAGCTATTCTTCTCCGTTGTGTCACACTTCCATGAGCCATTTGTGGCTTTAGTGCTTTGGCTATCCAGCCTCTTTAATGTAGTTCAAAGTAGGTAGTAATAGGATGCCGTCTTTATGGATAAAGAGTTTTTCAAATCCTTGGCGCTGAAGCCAAAAATACTGACTGTGAGATCTCAATCCATACCAGAACAGAACATTATATTTAAGACACATTTTCGATTCTTTATTTCTTGACGTAAAAATCATCAAGTCCTGTTTTACCGTGAGTAACGAACAGACCAGATGCTTTTTGAATGTGGAGATCAGGGCCAGTGGATCATACCGGCCGCTCTTGTGTTTGAGAGGTAACGGTGTGCTGGTCTGTGAATAAGACCTCTGATGATCTGTATTTTTATTGTGAGGCCCCAGGTGCTGCCAGTGTCACACATGGACACTCATGGCACTGGTGTCCTGGCACACACCGACCAACCAGAGAAGGGCCAAGACGTGGTGCGTGTGTGTGTGTGTGGCTGAGAGAGAGTGTGAGAGTCTGTGCGTGCAGGATACAAGGCTAAAATAAGTCCTGGTGGGATGTGTGTGCGCGTGTGCCTGTGCGTGTGTGTGAGAGAGAGAGAGAGAGAGAGAGAGAGAGAGAGAGAGAGAGAGAGAGAGAGAGAGAGAGACTCTTCTGCCTGAGAGATGGCCAGTGTTGGTCAGGAATGCAGATGAGTATAGTGATGATACCCCAATGCTAATGCTAATCCATCTCTTTATATTGCATATCTAATCTTTGTCCTTTGTCATATCATATTCTCCTGCAGGGCTTTTATATAGGGCTTATTTGGGTCATGCAGTGCATTTAATTCCTTTAAAATAAGTAAATGATTACTAGCAGCAGAAATATAGATATTACCAGCTTTACTATGCAAAGAAATAATGGCAGAGCTTCTTAAAGCCTCATACAATTACTTTTCATCCTTTCACGAGCATTTAATTACGGTAATAGCACAGTTGTGAATACATGTGCATGAATGTATATGTGTGCATATATTCATGTATGCACGCAGACATGTCTGTGGATATGTGAGTGTGTGTTTGTGTGTATGTGTTTGTGTGAATGTGTGCACCAGCTGTCTGATCAGTAATCAGTTAGCAGTGGGCTAATGCAGCCTCCTTAACCCAGGGGCCTCATAAGACCGCCTCTGGCCCAGCCCCTCTCTCTGCCAGGGACAAATCCATTACCCAAAACAAGGACATCAAATGTCAACACACACACACGCACACACACACACACACACACACACACACACACACACACACACACACACACACACACACACACACACACACACACACACACACACACACACACACACACACACACACACACACACCACACACACACACACACACACACACATCCGGACAGATTGAATATACTTGCTCCAAAGCATAGTTGATTGATGTCATAAAAGGAAAGTGTCTCTATGAAATGCTACAATTACTGTATGGGAAGAAGACACAGTGGCAATAATTATTGACACGCCTCTGTGATTATTTTTTATTTTAATGCCAGTTGTTGTTGGTGGTGTTACCTACGTCTTTGAGCTTCCCACAACCCCCCTGTTACTCTTAATTTGAACTTAATTTTTCGGAATACAAATTGGGAGAGAATAAAAAAAGATCTTCTAAGTAGTTTTTCAAACATGCGAAGCAGCCTTTAAAGGAAATGGAAACCTCTCCAAAGGGATCCTGGGCATTTTGTCAAGGGCTCTGTGACCAAACTGCTGTTCTACAAAGGCTAACATAAATAGCACATAAACTGCACTGAAAACAGCCCCTCAGAAGTGGCACAAAGACTGCGGTGGATCCCTAAGGGCTTGATGGTAAGCAGCAGCGTTTACATATCAGTGGCCCTTGTAGCATGTACAGTGATCTGGCAGGTTGGAGAGCTTTGATGCTCCGTCACCCAGCAGGTCGGGTGTATCGATCCCCAGGGCGGTGCTGCTTTCTGGGCTGGCCTGCCTGGGTGACAGGGCCCCCTCCCGGAAACCTCCCTGGTGCCCGTACCCAGCAGATGGCCTCAAAGAGGGACCAGAGACACAGGGCCAACATCCAGCTCTCAAACAGAGGCGCAGAGGAGCAAATGGCCTGTTAATATTTCATACAAACACTCTCACTCATCTCCAAGTGAGGAAACGGACAGGACTGAGAGAGCGCAGCGTGAGGGTGTGTGTATGTCAGTGTGAAGGGATTGGTGTGTGGGTGTGTGTTTGTCTGGGAGAAATCAAAGACATTTTGATGAAATATGAATAGTTTTCCCAATAGTTTTCCCACTCAGAGGTGCTTCACAATTAGACTCCTTGTGCATAGTAATCAGCAATCACACACTTGTTTGTCAAAGGTGAGAATTTGGCCACAAATCCAGGAAATGCAGAAATAGATGGACATAATAACTGAAAACTGCTTTTTAATAAGAGGAATAAAAGTCCCTCCTCCTCCTCCTGACTGTTGCACACATGCACACAGACACACACGCACCTCCCCAATTACACTCAGCACCAGATCCTTCCTTAAGCTTCTGCTGTATCTTGTGAGCGTAACCTGCACACTAATAGCCCATAACCCCTGTACAGATCAGTGGAGGTTATGCTGTTTGCTGGTCGGTAATTGCCCTCTTCATCAGTACTCTGTCTGCGCAGGCAGTAACGCGTCCAGCCCCGAGGTCTTCCTGATGTCATTAATGTGTGATTAGGGCCGGTGGGGAGCAGCAGTTAGGAGGTTAAAAAGCCCCTGACAGCCCTCATCATCGGCGAGGAAACCCTGAGACTGATGCAGGGGCCGCGCAGATGGGCGAGAGCGAGCGGCTGCCAAAGCCCTAACTTGTTATTCCTCCTCACCTCCAAAAATCAAGCTACGCTAATAAATGGCACTGACATGGGCACGCACGTGTACAGCGACACTGATACAGGTACACATAAATCCAAAAACATACAAACAATACAAGCCTCACTGTAACAATCTCTTCAACCTCTCTTGATTGATGACGAAATAATACCATTTGAATGAGAACTATTACTCGGAGAAAGACTGGGAAAGCTGCCAAAATGTTCATCACAGTTTAATTCACATAAATGCACAAAGTTTTGCCATTCTTTTAAACTTGATGACACTGATTGGACTTGAAATGATGAGTTGGTCTTGGGAATAGAAACCTGACAAGTTAAACTTGACACAAGCAATCTAAACTACAACCAAAAGTGTCTGCCTAAGTGCTCAATCATGTCAGGGCTTTAGGATTCCTTTAAGTTGTCATCTTTAATACATGAGACGATTTCCAGCCTGACTGCGCAACAAAGTCATTAGACTGGGAGAAAAGATGAAATATAAATCAAGCGTCCCTCTCTGCCCCCTCCCCAGTGAACAGGTGGCTGAGTTGAATGAGAGGGTGCGCTAACTTGGCTGTCACCGTGTTTTCCAACAGAACCACTGCCTTCTAAAGCCAAACCACCGTGAATTATACATCTATGGCAGTAATTCTCTCAGAGGAGAGAGAGAGAGAGAAAAAGTGAGAAGGGGGGCTAAGAGAGTTAGAGAGATTAATGGCTGAAGCGGTTGTTTTTGACGCAGCGATCCTTGGCTCCGCTTCCCGCCCGCCGCTTATTGGCTTTTCAGAGCACATTTATTTATTTCGTTAACAAGAGAGAGCAGCCACGTTGCTGTCACTTTTTTGGCTCGCTCAGTGCCACAGCAGACTTGTCATCTCCTACACCGTGGCGTGCGCCTTTGAACCCTGCCACAGACTACAGAGTGAGAATATTAATAGTGCAACAAACAAGACTTTAAAAATAGCAGGGGTCTGTAAGAGGCCGAGTGTCACTGACACTTTTTGTCTAGCAGACTGACCAACAGGAGGAAAAAAGTGTTGAGGGAAAATGCATGTTGTCACATTTTTTGACAGGTTTTCAAGTTAGCGGGAAAAGTCATTATCTCATGGAAACATCTAAACAAACACTTAAATTTCATCACAAACACTTACATTTCATTACCAAACACTTTTTAAATTCTTGTTCACTACAAAAAGTTAGAGTGCAAGTGTCGTTTCAAGGTTTTTCAACAGATGCCTGCACGTATCTTTTAATTGCAGGAGGTGCCTCAGGTCATCAATAAGACACAATAGCTGTTACAGGAAACAACGCATTCAACACAACTGAGAATACAGACATTTTGATGTCAGTGAAAAGGAATTATTACTTAGGACAACTTAATTTAACCAGAATATTTTTCATAGTTTCGCTTTAAAAGGTGATAATTAAAAGCATGACAAAGGCCATGTTTCCATCAACGTATTAGGTATCCCGCTGGAAAAGGTTGAAAAAAAAAACAAATGCTTATCTGCTCAAAAACCTTTTTACACTCTCTGGTTTTGTCTTTTTTTGAAAAAGAGGTCATGTGTTTAATGGAATGGATGGACGGAAACACCAATTTCAAATAAGTTCTCACATGACTGATCAGCTGTTTGCGCAAAAATACAATCAATTTATTTGTTTGTCTTTGTCTGAAACAGGCCCAATACTAACTGACATGGAAGAATAATTACAACTTGCCCAATTGAAAAAGATTTCTGAAGCCTTTCTTCTTCTTCCCAAGGTGACTGGTTTTTATTCTTCTTCTTCTGGGTTTTTTTGGCGGTTGGCAAATACCGTATTTCGTTTTCAGTTCGCAGCCTCTACTACACGGTTTATTACAGGCTATAGCGCCACCTTCTGATGACACTACCCAGCATAGTTTATTCACTCCAAATGTTGATGGAAACGTGGCTAATTTGCATTTTCAAATGTTTTCTTAAAATTCTCTTGATGATTATACAGAAACACGGCTAAAGTGTGTTACTGATAAAAATTCAAATGCACCTTGTAACAATTGTGAATCAAGTCTCCTTCGCCTCACAAATCTCAACTGGAAGAGAAAATTATCGTCAAGGGTACCACTTTAAATCTGCTCTGAAATAACAAAGATCATAATTCAGAATCATGTGATCCTCCGATTTTTGCTCAAATTCCTCAAGCTGAAGCAAAGACAGTGAGTAGTGTGATGTTAGATAAAACTCCGGCTGAGTACAATCTGATATGAATAGTCAATCCATGGACTAATCTGTATTCAGCCTCCCGAGGGAGTCCTCACAAAGGGCCGTCACCGGCTCAGCCAATAAACTTATTCAAGTCAGTTTCAACACAGCGCGGCATGTTCCAGCATAATCTGTCCAGGAGGTCGTGACCTCCACATCCCCTGCCCGTGGAATAAAGAGGACCTCAGGCCAGGATGACAGGAGAAGTCTTCCAAGGAGTTCATGTTACCACATGTCATAATAACAAGAAGCTACTGTTCCCCCGCCAGGCTCCTTCCCCCTTTGTCTTGGAGGGGCTCTGGACAGGGGCAGACAGGACGCGCTGGCAGAGCTGAAACTGAATATTATCATTGGGGGGAATCTTGTTTCATGTTACTGAGCGGCTAGGCCAGCTAGCAGGGTGCGCTGTCACTTCACCTGACAGCAACAGTTCATTCTCAAACGCTGAGAGACAAGTTTTTATGAGCAACCGCGAGCACATAATCAAGTGAATCCACACTTTCCAGTTTCCTTCCATTGACCTAGTCTTATTTATAGGCTCTGCACACCTTCACAGACGCATGCTATACATTCACACACAACTGTTGACCGCTTAACTCCCCCCGCACACCCTCCATGGCGATTGAGAGGTCAATATCTCACTTTACAGCCAGCTACACTTTCCTCTGTCACTCACAGCTCCCACTCCATTCAAACAGCAGGTTAGCCCAACAAAGGAGACCGCAGGGGAGCTGCCCGAGCCTTCCGCTTACACACACAAACACACACACACAGGCTCACATGCACACAAACACACACTCATAACGCGGACAGTGCGAGCTGCGGCGCTGCTCGGAGCTTGACGGGTGCTTTGTGCTCATCCGTCAGCCGGCCCCTGGGTCCTGAAGATACCTTCAGTCAGCGAGAGCGGCTCCCTGAAAGGAGGGATTCACACAGCTCTGAAATATTGATGCCAGGAGGGCACCTGGAGCACGCCGACCTTTTGACCTCTCCTTTACATTCTTAGAGGAGGAGAGGAGGTAACAGAGATGGAAGGAGGAGGAGGCCGGAAGTGACAGGTGTGTCCAGGTAGAAACAGCCAGTCAGCTTTTGAGGGTATTTGTTTTGCTAATGATGTGAACATGGACAAATACCCTCCAAATTGTCAACGCACATGACAGCTACTATGCAGGAATTTAGTGTGACACAAAGTTTATACATGAATTTGTTAGAATGATTACCTTCATTTGAGTGTAAAATCTCAAAAACAGTCACTAGAGGACAGATAGCACAGTGTTAGCCTTTGACTCTAGGACAGAGAAATGGAGCGATGAGAGAGAAAGATGGAGAGGGAGGGAGCGGGGAACGGGTCGGAAGTTTGACATTCCTGTGGGCGATGTGTGTCTCGTCAGTGAACGCGTTTGGATTCTTTTAACGGGAGTCGATACCCCCTTCCGCTTCCCAAGCACTCACTGTGAGCTGAGCCGGGGTAATGCCATTGAACAGGGACAATGGGGCCTCTTAAAAGGCAGCTTTTAACTGGGCGTGTGCACGTGGATATCAATACAGCCGATAGTTTTCCATGTAAGAAGATCAAACGCAGAGACACTGGGTGAATTCTCAGTGAAGAAGCAGACAGATAAATAAATGGAATGACTACAGGGAGTTTATTTTAAAGAGAGAAGTGTGTGTCTGTTTTGCTGTTGTACAACATACAGGCGTTCACTGTCTGTCCCTCTCCTTTTTTCCCCCTTTTCTCTCTATCAACCCTCTCTCTCATTTTGCTCAGACACACATGCTCCGGCGTAAGCTCTTCAAGTTTAAAGCGTGCATTTCAAAGGCGCATGGGTGCCTGTATCACTGCTTTAGACAAAAGGGCCAGCTCTTAGGAGATAGAGGGGACATCTGAGGCAGAGAGAGGGAGGGAGACAGGAGCAGAGAGAATGAAAGAGAAAGCACGAGGAGGGAGAGCAGGGTTAGAGAGAGACAGAGGGTGAGAGGGGGAGACAGAGAAGGAGAGAGTGAGGGAGACAAGGGAAGAAGAGAAGGAGGGGACGTGATTGCACGCTTTCAACTGCCTTTTGTGGGCCTCTCTGCAGATGTCACCAGCTGTTCCCCTGCACGGAGGGTTCCAGAGCGTGGAACATCGCCTCCGGCCCCGTCCTCGGCCACCTTTCAAGTGTCAATCAGACAGGAGGGGTTTTTTGGGGGGGGGGTTGGTGGTGACTGAGGGGTGGAAGACCGGTTGAGGGAGGCAGGAGGAAGGGGGGAGTTCAGTGGAAGGGAGGCAAAGGGGGCCAACAGACTGGGCTTCGGTCACTGTCCTGAGAACAGTGCCAGCGTTTCGCCATTGATTTAGCCCCCCCCCCACCCGCTCAATAACAGAGAGAGGATGGAGCCAGCCGTGTGCGGCGTGCAGACAAAAGAGGCCCGTGGGCAAGGTTAGCTGGAGATCACACGGCTGCTAGGCTACTGCTTCCACAGCACTACCGTTAGCGATTAGTAATAGCCGATGCCCCCACCCCCCCCAACCAGCGCTCCTTGGTTCAACACATGCAGGACCGTGAGGGTGACCTACGATTTAGATGTGTGTATTGCAGTGGGGGGGGGTCACAGTGGTGGGAGCAAGAAAAGTTGTCACTGCGTGTGAACAAGCAAACATAAAAGAGGCTGACATATGGTGTGATTGACACTGAGACAAACAGTGTCTAACGAGGAGGAGAAGGTGTGCTTAGCACCGCTTAACCTTGGAATATCTAGTCGGCTGACATAACTCCAAGACACTTTTATTGACGACATCAATATCTACTGTACGCTGCTGTGTGTGTATAACCTTCTGATCCAGCCGGGATGATGGCGCTGAAACCTGCAGCATAGAGACGTTTAATCACCCAGACAGGGTCACTCATAGAAACCCACAGACAGGAACCCAAACAATTCTTCCACGGTTTATATTGGCAGACAAGTCTGCGTCGAAAAATGGTGCCGCTGTCACAATGATATGATATAATTCAAAGCCTGAAAAAACACCCTGATTCCCTTGTTTTATTGACAGCTCTAAAGTGAGAGTTGCGGACTCTCAATGCATCTTATCAGGCAGCGTAAGTAGGTCCATTATACACACTGTTGCTGCTGCCCCGCTGATAACCTCTGTGCCGAGGCAGTGAAACAAAAGCCTTTGAAGAGGAGAGGAACCGGTGGATTTCATGTGATTTATGTCTCCTAAAAACAAGATGGCTGAGCAGAGGTCCCAGACCACGGCTGACCTTAGTGTTTCCTGTCATCTCCTTGTGTGTATGTATGTGCGTGTGTGTGTGTATGTGTATGTGTTGCTCTGCGGGGGATAGGTAGGCAAAAACATGAAGAACATAAAGGATTGGACATATTTTACATAGACTAGTAAGGCTGTCAAAGAAAGGTAGGAAAAAGTAATAAGTGATCCAGTAAGGTTAAAAAGGCACAGCTCTGCCACCACATAAAAAGATACATTTCATAGCTATCATTGTAAGTCAAGAAATCCGAAGACCTGATGCATTGTTTGTATGTACAGACTCCAGACTGACTGTCTAGCCCAGAGAGCTGAATGAGAGGAAACCGTTTATATATGGAAAGTGGTTTATATTTAGTTGTGTGTTGTGCGTTTAATGTAATTTCAATGACTTAAGGACCAGCCTTTCATGTGATATCACTGTGGGAAGTATTTTCAGAGACGTCAAGGTATTATGTAATTTCCTTTTAACATCAAATTTACTGCTGATCTCTTCCAAATACAATTTTACAGCTCTTACTAACATAAAAACGGATGTGTTTCCTCAATGAAATGTAATCATCAGCAGTTCAACAATCGGTTTAATCCTCACGGTTTATACTCATTATAAACTGATCATAAAGATATTTCCTGACTTGTGAACAAGAGATGACCTCTTTTCACATTGTCGTCACTAAACAAAAGGAGGCCAAATCGCTCCTGCCTGTCAGACATGTAGCAAAACACAACTTCAGTCAAGGGGCCAGCAGTTTTTCCAAGGGGTAATATCCTTGGGCATTAATCACCCTAGTCATAAATCAAAAGAGCGTGACCACCCCTCCACTTCAACACCCTGCTGCATCCCTCCTTCACTTCCCATCCCCTCTCCCCCCACCTTCCCCTCCCCTGCCGTGCATACACTCCGCAGTCTCCGCAGTTAGAGAAAAGTTGAAAAATCATAAATCAAAAGAACGACCTCCGCTATCCTGCCACACGCCATCGCCCGCTCCCCTCCTCGCTGCCCCCCTCCTGCCACACCATCACCCTCTCATCCTCCTCGACCTTCTACACATCAGAGTTCATCAAACGCGTCAGAAATCAAGAGTGGCTTCCTCAATATTTCCTCATCATCCACCCCCCACCCCCGCCTCCATCTCCGTCTCCCAGATTTGTAGCCACCACTGACTGAGCCCTACACCCACCTCCAGACCGAGGTGAGGGGTCACTGCGAGGTCTTTGTGGCTGACGGACTAAATGTGTCTTTGCCTCGCCCGCTGTGAAGCTCTGCTAACTTTGGGAGCCTGCTCGCTCGTTCGCAGAGGTGGTGGCCCCATGGTCACAGAGTCCCGTGTTTTTCTGATCCCCTCCTGCAGAAGTGAAAAATAGCAGGAAACGTATATCTGTCATTGTCCATTCAGGAGATCACCTGTAAGGAAACGAAGCGGCCAGCAAGTGCTGACACAATCATCCCTGCGCCTAGCAACACATCCTGGTTCCGGCCCAGACGCGAGGGACCGTACAGTACGTCTGAGCTGCTCCGCTTCCTGCCCCACAAGGCAGAGGGAGGGGGGTGGGGATGGACAGCAGGTTATCACAGGCTGAAGGGGGAATTCTGAAGAGAAAAAATAAAGACTTTTGTGCTCTGGGCTTCGATGAAGGATTGAAAATAAGGCCAGACACACTGAATCAGATCATATCTCAGTGTTTTGTTGCAAAAGAAACAAACACCAAAACAAGAAATGGTGTGAAATGGAAATAAAAAGCCACAGGAAATGTTACAAATCCCAGATATGAACAAAAAAAAAAGAGCCAGTAAACCTGTGAACTAGTTGTTCCAAATAGAAAATGACCTCGTAAGACACTTGTGACACCTGCTTTGCGTAATTTGCTGCCTTTTGAAAGCTTGATGCCTCCGACACCCACTGCTGGTGATTTACCTTCATCAGTCACGCATGTTTTTGAGTCGACTGGAGGTTTTTCTTAACCCTGACTCAGCGAACGACCACTGTTTGATCTTTTCTGCTGTTGTGATGTCGTGTTCCTCCCATTACAAAGAGTACCAGGAAATGGTGGCCCCTGGAGAGATGAGAAAGAGACCCTGTTTATCCTGAGCAGAACCCATACTCGTGATTACAACCCAGCCCTGCACCTGGCCCCAGTGACATGCCAAGTACACACACTTTGGTACCCTCCCCAACCACACACACATACACACACGCACACACGCACGCGCAAACTTGCTCCACTCACACATGGGTGGAACAGAACATAAAACACAAAATGTGCAACATATGCCACCACACTATAAGTAGACTGGTGGATGGATTAAAGCAGCAATAGCAGTAAGTAGCTGTTAACAACACAGTTGTTAGTTGTTAATTGCACTCTTACATGTGCATTATACACTGGTAATGTTTGATGTTGACACTGAAGTGCAGATATTTTGGATAGACCTAATGGTTTATTTTACATGTCAGTAATTTCCTTATCAATTTGCCTACAAATATAAATGAATAATGAATGGATATTAACTTGGGTTTAAATGGAACATTTTGGGTTCTGTTTTCTCTATAATTTGTACCAAATGACATATTTCTTTCCAGGAAACCTCCTAGGAAATTATTCTGAAATTATCGACACGTAAAACGAGCAGATATTTCATGGAGGCTGTTGTTCTGAAGGGAAGGAAATGAAAACTAGAAATAGTAGTTAGATGACACACCTAGCTGACCTTCAAGTTTTAAGTCAGCCATTGATTACACAGTTGATAGATTCTATTTATTCTTTGAGGTGCCCTTCCTTTCAACTTTACTTTATACATGACAAACTGTGGTGGTGGTCCAACCATGTCTAAAGTTCAAAAGTGTTTTTAGCTGTTCAGAAGAGCCACACTTGGAAGGCGGGTCTAAAAGCCTCCTGTCGTAGAGAAGCATGAGACACGATTAATCGTAAAAATGCAGATAACGATGCAGTTTTTATCCTCAGATGTGTTCATGATGTTTTGCTCGATTGTAAGTAGCAGTATAAAGGCTGGAAAAAAAGAGAGCATGAGAGAGATGTTCCAACCCTCATCATTTCTCACCTCCACACATGTTGGATCGTCAGTTACGGAAAATTACAAAAATTGTCAGACACACTCCTCCTCTTCTGATGTTGGATGGGTGTAAGGGGAGGGGGTTTCAGACCAGCTTAAAACCAGCTTTAAAACAGTCTCCATCTTCACGGCTCCTTTAAGACATGGTTGAACTGTTGTAATACCATATGTGGCCTACTGTCTAAGTTACGTTTTCTTTATGTCTTAATGAAGTCATACTAGTGATTAAAAAAAACTCCAGCAAACTGACCAAAGTAGCTAAAACTATTTGGTATCTCTCTGTGTTCTGCACAGTACTTGCAAAATGGGAATTTGGCTTTTGGCTTTGGACAGAAATAAAACTCAACAGCTGGTGGTGAATTCACGTAAGAGGAGGGAGGTAGCGTCATAGATGAAAACTACGTCCATCTCTGAAGCAGTTATGATAATGAAATAGAAAAAAATAATAACTGAAAAGTCACACATATATCAGCCTTACAAAATGCTTACTCACCCCTGTGGGAATCAAAACCTGTCACACGCAAACACAACCACACACCGAATGCACCAGTGCATGGGCAATGCTTTCTAAGAATTTTAAGAGCGGCGTTTATATCGCTGCGTGTGTTTGCTTGCCAGAGATGAACTTTATTCAGAAGCAGGCTCCAGGCCAGAGGGATATTATTTGTATATGCTCTCACCCAGGAAACATACATCACACTCTTACTAAAAATACCCTGCCAGAAACCACCAAACATGTTGAATCCGAGCCACAGAATCCAATTTGGCAGCAAGGGTTTGTATTGTGTGCCTGGTGCAAAAGACAGAAGTGCTCTGACATCTCGTCTTTGTGCTCGCGAGGAGTCACATTGCAAACTGGTGGAATCAAAGGCTCGCTGAAAACTTTCAACAGTCTTTTTAGTCTCCTTTTGAGCTGAAAGAGCTGTGAGCAGGGTGTAGCTCCACGTCTTTCATGCTCCTTTTTTATTTACCTCTCCTTTTCTCTGTGGCACTCTAGTTCACTTACTCAGTCTCCATTTCTCATTTCTACAGGATCTCACACTCCTTTCTTGCTTTTTTTTCAAAGCTCTTATTCTCACCTTTGAATTTAGTCAAAACTTGGGAGAAAGAATAGATTTGGAAAGTCTCTCTCTAGCGTCTGATCACAATTACTTTTTGTGTGCGTCTCTCTCTGGTGTGCTGGCTGCCAGCTCTGGAGGAGCTCCATTGTCTCTTGGACCAGCACCTGTCACTGTGTTAAAATGCAGAAGAGAGGGGCCGTATGGAGTAGGACGCCCTCAGCAGGCCACTGGATATGTGTGTAAATGCTTCAATTTGCATGCACACATTCATAAACACACGCACATACTCACAAGTTATTCCTTGTTAAATTGGGGAGGGTGTATTGGATGTGCCGGGGAGGTCATTGAAGCTGTGTGTGTGGGAGTGTGTCTATGTGTGATTAATCCACTGAGCAAAGACAGTTTGAGCTGTTAAACAGCTGAGTGTCAAAGGGCTTTTATCAGGGCGAGTGGCGCCTGGACTGACACACACACACACCACACACACACACACATTTTCACACCACTCACGCGTTCATGTACCATATCAATGCATCAAATGAGACTGTAGCTGCACATACACACACTCACACACACACACAGTGTCGGCATGTAAGTAGATGGCCAAGATATCATTATCATAAAAAAAGCAGTTAAAAACACACTCAAGGACACACACACATATACACACACACACACACACACACACACACACACACACACACACACACACACACACACACACACACACACACACACACACACACACACACACACACACACACTCTCTCTTCCAGGTCCGTCTTGCCTGTCCAGACACAGTGGCGAACCCAGCTGCTGCTACTTCTCACTTTTAGAGTACATGACAAGAGCATGTGATGAGGACATGCAACAGCATTGCATGTGCGCGTGCACGACATCTTGAACAGTCCCACTGACTGCGTAACTTTCTTCTTACTTTTTGTTTTCTGTCCCAGCCGACAACATCCACTGGTTTTTGAAAATACTTTAACATATTATTATTATTATCCAAGTCATTAAGAGCATTTATTTTTATATTCTGCATTTTAATTTAATTACTTAAAAACAGATCAAGTAACTAGTTCTAATGACAGTCGGTACATGCAATAAATGATTCAAATTTCTTTGCATCAAAGACAACCATGATATAGTGCCCTCCTTTTTGCTACATTGCGAGTGAAAACGGACTCAGTTACACAGCAATGTCTTGCTCTTTGCTAACATTAGCCAAAATTAGCCACCAAGAGCTAATGGTCATACAAGACCAAGTGAGGCTGGGAGAACCCCTGAGAGAATTAAATTAAGACTACCTTTTATTGCTTATGAATTTTAATTTGTAAGAGGAAGACTTACAAGTGCCATTTCCTTTTTCAAAAGTTCCATTGTCATCGTGCTTTAATCCAGATTTTGAACCACACTGAGGGCATTTCAAGTCACTCAGTTTCATAAACAATGAATGGTAAAACAGTGTATAATGCAGACAGGCTGTAAAAGCCCAACATAAGCTGCTTAGCATTCAGACTGGCTGTGTTGCGACTGCAGGTCCATGCATCCATGGACAAGTGCTCCTTTGTACATTATTATACATTTCTCATATCTAAAGTTCAAATACACATGTATGTAGAAACAGTCATACACATTTATGCAGCTACACACACTCCTGCACACACAAACACAGACACTTGCATAGCACGCACTCCTCCCCCAGTATAACCTACATCTTTATCTAAATAAAGGCATGTTTCAGATTATCATGCTAATGCGTAGGCATTGTTTACCAAACCACTTTTCTCTGGCCTCCTAGACCCTCCTCCTCCCTCCTTCTTTCCCTCCTATCCCTCTCTTCCCACCCCCATCTCCGTGTGGACCTCCTGATTGTACATTTGCAGCCCCCAAGTCCTCCATCCAGCCATTATCTCCTCTTATCTCTTTCTAAGTCCCAGTCGCCCTTGCCCAGAAAATGACCTCATATTGTTGCTCAGGAGGAGTTAAGACGCTCTTGGCCGCACTGAAATGCTCCCAGCAGATGTTTCACCATTTGAGCGCTTTTTATTGCCTGCGCTTTCTTCCTTTGAGGGGTGGAGGGAGGGGATAAGGATAGGATAGATGGAAGGGAGCAGGGATAGATGGATGGAGGGGAGGAGGTTTTAAACATTAGAAGGCCAACAGCTGGTTGCGTCTCCCTCCCTAGGTGCATTAACCTCTTTGGCCCTCGTGCAGCAGTGCCAGTACAAGGAGCCTCTCAGCATCTGGAGCCTAAGTAGGGCGAAAATATCACTGTCGCAACGGTGAGAGGACAGCAAATCCTGGAAACAGGCTCCAAGATGGAAGAGCAGGTCATGCCACCACAAATGTAAAAGACACAGCAGGTTGATGAGTGTCTTATGTAGCATACAATTACATGCTAAGCCTTTGCGAAAAACTTACAAACTTCACTACAAAATAGTGAAACAGGCTCACATCATTGTTCTTTCCACCCTCCATGTTCCACAGCTTTATTGTGCATCTTACACATTTAAAGTGTTAGTTTGATTTTGAAGGGGTCTTTGTCTTTGCCAAAAATCATGGAGGCCCATTTGTCTCTGTGAGCAGGAGAGATTTCATGGTTTCTTCGTGACTCCTTTTTTTTCATCACAAGGTTTTATGAGATAATCTAGACTAGTCCACTAGCTGTCATGGACTTAAATCTGTTGATAGTCCAGAGGTATGACTCTAGATGAATGCTAATGTTGCTCCAATTCTGCTGTATGTGTGAATAGGCAACTCTTTCCGAAGATGTTCACTATAAGAATGTTCTGAGATTAAAATATTTCAGTACGCAGCTTCTTCCACTGTCCTTGGGAGATCAAAAAAAAAATGTTACTCTTTTAAGAAAAGTTGTAAATAATGAGCTACTGAATACAATATATTATAAATCTAAGCTTTCGAGAAGGTCAGACATGGAATTACGGAGCTAAATGTCTAATCTCACGTGTCAACATATGAAGGAAAAAAGGACATGAAAACAATTCAATTCCAAAGTCAAACTATCCCCCTGAGTTCTAGATATCTGTTGAGGTATTATAATTCACTTAGTTTTGTTGACTTACAAAATGTCATGACATAGAGCATTGTTGTGGAAATATAACATTCAGATAAACCCCCAAACTAAATTGCAAACACAAAGGTGACGCGAAATCAAGAAGAAACTTGAAGCAGTAATTGCAGTCTGTGTAAGATGGACCTGAAGGCACTCCTGCTGCGTACACACATTTTACACACACACACACACGAGTTAGTCGCCATTCAGCAGCCATCACTTTGAACATCCAAAGTGTACCTTTTCTTGAGTGAGTAAACAGGCCGATTGTCTGCGCCCCTCAGCAGCTGCTCCTCCTTAAGCCACCGCCATCGCCGTCATCATCACCATCATCACCATCATCATCATCATCATCATTATAATCATCAGCCAGCTTAAACACATGACAACAAAGGTAGAGACACACAATGGGCCTCAGCGGCTTTGAGGAACATATCAAGGCTTAGTGAGAGAAAAGACAGAAGGTTTACCGTCTTTATTTGAATAGACGGCCTTTGCCTCATGCAGGGCTTGGCCCCTTTCTTCATCTTTACTCAGTATTGGGTGTTGTGTGCTCAAGGGAAAGGTGTGTGACTGCGGGTGGGTGAGAGCATGACAATAGAGGCAGGTGCTCCTGAGTTTACCTTCATGCAGTTTGTTAGCTCAGGGAACAGACACACAAACACACAATGCTCAAGGAGAAGCGTTCTCTGCTCTGACACTTGCACACTCGTCTATCATCGGTGTCATCATGATCTCTTCCTTTTGAAATGAACGTGTATCATATCACTCGTGTCTGAAAGTGACAGTGCTTTGCCACTGGCACAAGTAGATGACAAGGATCCACTTCCTGTGTTGAAAACACACACAACACACTGTACTCGCTGTTTGAATCAGGCCATTTAATTTGTTTAAAGAGGCACTCCACTGGTTTTACATACTGAAGTAAATGTACTACTTACAGGGGAGTACTACCACTGAAAACAGTTGTATATTGACTTCTGTGGGTCTGGAGTGTAAGTGTAAGAAATTTTCTCAACTTTCAAATGATTGGAGACTATAAATTTTAAAAGATGCTGTCAAATGTCATTATGGGAAGTGTCGGATCCAGGGTTTTGAGACTAAACCCATATTAGCAACTAAAAGTCAGGCTGTCTTTAGGGGTTGGTATACTCCAACAGTTTTCATTTGTTACCCAACTAATTCTGTCACACCTACAGTGTGAGCCATTACATATTTAAAAGAGCTATTTGTAAGTTTTGCTATTGCTACATAGCCAACGTTAGCATTAACAGCTGTTCACTTACGAGTCTAGAGGAAATGTTGCGAGTTCAGTATCAAACCAAATCAATCCTTTACTCGCCATGAGCTGTCTCCAGTGGTGGAAATCAACCCTCTTGTTTTGCTTCTCTTCTTCCTATCACTTATTTTGAATCTCTGCACCATCCAGTCTGCAGTCCAGTAGCTGCTCCGCGGACGTACTATAACCTCTTGTCTTGTACATGTATGAAGCTCTCGGCGAGTAAACACGCTGTTAATGCTAACACTGGCTATGTAGCAATAGCGAAACGTACAAATGGCTCCTTTAATGGTATGGTATACAGCGATTATTGCATTTTGACGTCTCCATAATGGCGGCCTTTTGGTGTATTTTGATGATTCTGTCTTTAAACTGTCTCTCAAAGCATCGGCATGCTTCAAACAAAGTGACCATTTTTGTAAGTTTCCAAAAGCAACAACCAACAAGCACACCAATCTCATGCAATGAATGATAGGATCTGAACTTCTCTCTCAAGCTGTTTTGTAAATCCTTCACACCACTGCTTCCATAACAATTTGTGTGTAAAACCATGGAGAACAACATGAATGCCTTTGAGGTAAGGACTGTCTGTCCGTTATCCCCATATTTGAACAATTATCTCATGTTGCCCTTCTGTGATCCTCAAGTGCAACCAATCAGAACAGCTCTTCCTTTAGATATGGTCAGACAACAGTTTGTACGAGCTTACTGTTTTGTATCGTAAAGTCTCTGAACAGCTGATGGGAATCATAGTTGCACAAGTTGAATCATTAAACCAAAAAAAAAAAAAAGAAAAAGAAAAAAAGAAAAAAGGCACACATCCTTCACACGAGCACCTTTACAAATCATTAAATCTAATTACTGCGTACAGTTTATCTCTGTGCCTTTCAGGTTTTTTCTCCTGGCCTTGTTTACCTCTCCTTCTTGAAATGCAAGGAGCATTGAGTCATTCTGGCAGCCGCAGGAGACGAGAGCTGAAATTGCAGGAGCAGACACTTCCAGGGCCAAGTCTCATACGGCAGCGCAGCTAGAAATTAATTAAAACGGGGGATGACAGTGAGAGAGAGCAAGAGAGAAAGAGACGGGGCAAGAGAGAGAGAGAGAGAGAGAGAGAGAAATAGACAGGGCAAGAGAGAGAGAGAGAGAGAGAGAGAGAGAGAGAGAGAGAGAGAGAGACAGGCAGAAAGGGATCACAAGTAAAATACAGACAAGCAGAGTAAAAGGATGTTGTGCAAAAGCATTGTTACGTGTGTGTGTGTGTGTGTGTGTGCACTGGCTCGCATGTGAACACCAGTTGTCCTCTCTCAACTCTGCCACAGACAGACGAGGGGAACAGTGCGATCCTGACACAAATCCTTGGTAAGGGTCCTTTTTCTGCCCTCCCTCCCTCACCCTTTTCTCTTTGCCATCAGTAAATCCGGGTTTCACTACAACTTAAGCACTTAGCTGTAATCCCCATGAAGAGGCGATAGCCCTACACAAGTCACTTTTCGACCATTAAAGGCATACAATAGGGGCGTGTTAGGGACTCACTTAAATGGATTGAGCACAAAGCCCGTGCTTGATAAGTTTTTAGCCGGGAAGAATCCGCCGTTTACACCCCTCCTTTTGTGCATTCTCTTAGATGTACTTGTCTCAACAGTCTAAGCCGATTTTATCCCTTTTTTGCGTTTGTTTAATTCCTGCAACACAGAAAGGCTTTAGAATATGTCCTACTTCTTTCTTTCTCCCATTTCCATTTTTTTTCAAACAAATGTCACAGTGAAAGATTTACAATGGAGGATATCTCTATCCACTTCCTACAAACTAAACACAGGGGATGATGGCCTCTTCTTGATATTTCCAAAGCTGTCCCTTCAAATTAAGCCCCTGTTTCTAATCTTTTAGCATAGCGCATCAGCTGGACTGAGGGGAAGTATTTTGATACGCTTGTCTCCCTTGGACGAAGGCTGCGGAGGAAGTGGACTCCAGACTCTTCAGAAAACACTAATACCCATCATCCTATGGGGGCAAGGAAGAATGTGTTCCGATACTGCTTATCAAAGCAAGAACACTGAAACACAAGCAGCCAAGAAAAGAGGCCAGGGACAAAACAGGCATTGTCACTGCTCGTCATTTGCACGCTGGTCATAGAGGAACATTTGGGAAAGACAATCCACAGTTGTCGCATGTGAAATCAATTAAGGATAGAGCCCGTGGAAAACCAGGATAGAGCATCACTCTGAGGGGGAATCAGTGTGTGATGGGCATAAAACGAGTTCCAAATTTTTTATTTTAATTTTTTTTTGTTTTGTTGGGGGGAGGGGGTACATGGAGGTCATTACTTAACACAAGTTGTCCAATACATGTCCCAAAATACCTGCACATCCCAGTCCCTGCAACTTAGCAGGAGTCTACTTTACTACTACTTTCTCTACTAATTGATTAAAACTTTATGTAGACATTTTGAAATAAGTGTGCGTGTTTTTGTCAACAATAATCCCTAACTGATCTCTGGAAAAGTTCTTTGCTGTACGTCTGTGTTCTTGCTTACACATGTCTGCTACTCATTTGCAGTTGCTTGCTTGCATTTACCATAAGACTCTTTTAAAAGGCCTCTAAAGAAAGTGCTTTTAGTCCAACAGACAGATAAAGCCTGACAGAGAGCAGAGAGAGGAGAGAAAGCGAGAGGGACTCTGCTAAGTCGTTGAGAGCCGATCTAATCCAGAGGTTTGAGTGTTTGCCACTGCCACCATGTCTTAAAGCAGATCTCAGTAGGAGGTGGTGAGATGCTCCTCAGGGCTCAGGACTCTAATGGTTTGATTAAGCTCATCCAGCCAGGCCTGCAGTGCAGAGACTAAACCTCCATTTAAGGACCAGACAAAGACAGGACCATAGGGATGGATAAGAGTATTAAATCTGACTGCCAGGCTGACAAACACACAGACATAGATCGTACATAACGTGCGCACACACACGCACACACGCACACAGACACACACACATGCACAGACAGTGATGGTACAAAGTGTACATGTGACACACACAGCAGCAGTGGATCTTCCTGCATATTGTATGCTTAACCATGCATTAGTTACTTTTACTAAATCCTGAGTTACCACATTAAGATTAGATTATGTTTAGAGGTGTACACACATATTTAAATACCACAGTATTAAAATTTGCTTTGCCAAATGTGTTGTGTTTTGTTGTTTTGAAATGCCATTGCTCTAATCTGAAAAAAGCAAGTCATTCTCATTCTACAGAGACCAGTCCTATTTTTTTATGATAGGAAATTACAAGAAAACAAAGATAATGACAATTCATTATAAGAAAAAAGCAAAAAAAACAAACTATAAGAGTAAATGAGACCTTAAAAACGCACGTAGTTTCTGGCTACGACAAAAGACAAATGCAAATGAAAAATAATGCAACACTGATAACATCCACACACACCTTCACAGATTATACATACATGCAACACAGCAACACATACACACATAAATACAAAGAAAAACTAAAAGATTTGTGTTTGCATGCCTATAAATTGAGCATACACCAATACACTGGCATGAGGTATTAGTGAGCAAAGTAATACTGACAAGACACATCAGCATGCATAATAATAATGCTATACACACACACACACACACACACACACACACACAGACACACGTCCATGTTCAGCATTGTTTTGGGGAATTAAGAGTTAAGTCCGCCAGCTCACTCTCCCTGACTTTGCTGGCTAGGCTGTAAAGCTACTAAGTAGCAGCTGTCCACCTGGCGAAGGAAGGCTCTTCTACTGACACACACACCCAAATACAAACACACAAACATACACATATATGCCCTCTTGAGGAGAAACTGCTCTCAAACTCTCGCTCACACATGCCTGTCTGAGTGTGCACACACGCACAAACACAAACACACACACACACACACACACACACACACACACACAGACACTTACACCAACACACACACACACACACTTTCGTGGAGGACAGGCCCAGATGGTCAGGGAGGGAAGCAGTGCCCAGTGTCAGTGAGAGAGAAAGAGAAAAAAATGGAAAGAGAGAGAGAGAAAGTGAGATAGGGAGAGAGTGTGATAGCTGGAAAGAGAGAGAGAGAGAGAGAGACAGAGAGAGAGAGAGGGAGAGATGAGGGACAGGAGCCAGACACAAGTGGAGGAGCTGAAACAGGAAGACAACATCACACCAGTTCAGCCAGCCAGAGCAGCAGACAGACAGAAAAAGGGGCCATCTCTGTTACCAAACACACACAATCTGTAATCACATGCCTCCACTGAACTGCAACATCCACCAGCACTTCAAAGTCTTAATGACAACCAGTGAATGATTTAAAGGGATAGTTTAACTTTTAGGGAAATGCCGTTATTTGTTTTTTTTTTCTGAGAGTCAGATGAGAGGTTGATATCACTCATTAAGTATGGAGCCAAGAGGCTATTAGCTTAGCTTAGCTAAAGACGTGAAGCAGAGGGAAACAGCTAGCTTACTAGACTGTCGTTTGTGGGTTTAGAAGGAGTTACGTGGTGTAACTATTTCTTGACAAACAACAGTTTATCCTGTTTCCAGTCTTTATGCAATGCTAAGCTAATTGCTGCGACACTTTAGCGCTCTATTAATGCAAAGATGTGTATATCCAACTTCTCATGTAAATCTAGGAAAGAAAGCAAATAATAAATTTCACAAAATGTTGAACTAAGTGCAGAGCTGGAATCAGGACTTATGTAGCTTAGCTTAGTTTCGCTTATGTTAGCTTAGCGTAAAGACAGGAAGAGAAGAACAGCTGGTTGGGCTCGGTTTAAGAAAAACTATTATACCTACTAATATGTCTACAGCTCACTAATGAACATGGTGTATTTAGTTCTCAATTTGTGTTTTCGTGCGTTAGCTGGAGATGCTACACAGAGCTCTGTTCTCTACTTTAACACCTTACTCCTCTTTCAACCACAAAATACCATTTAATTTACATTTATGGTTAAACAAAACAGACATATAATGGAAATAAGTGTTTAGACATTATTATGCATTAATGCCAAGCTAAGATAAACAGATCGAGCTCTCCACTTAATACACAAACATAAGAATCAATATCAATCTTCTTGTCTCACTCTCAGAAAGAAAACAAAAAATTAATTTAATAGCTCAAATTACATAAAAAACACTACCCATAAACACTACCCATAAAGTGATGTGAAATAATAAAACAAATGAATACAACCAATTGTTAAATCCAGTTCAGCCTACATACTGAAGAACTGTTCATTTGAAAAGCAGGCAGGCATCTGAGCAGTGAGTTGTTCAGGGATGTGAAACCCTTCGTCCAGATGGCGATATTTTTTCCAGCTTTAATTCATTTATTTCATGTCACAGTTGTGCTTTGATCGCTGCTCTCTAATAATTAATGTGGTTTTGCTGTGCGCTGCTCTTGAAGTCATTGTTCCAGTCTCCGCTGCACCAACATGAGCTGGCTTTGACTTCTACACCTGATGGGAAAAGCAGAAGAGCACAGCACTCTCCCCCCTCACCTCACCCTCCTTCCCTCTGTCTACTTTTCTATCTCTCCATTACCTTTTCTCTCTTTCTCTGAGCTCTGAATCGTCTCGAAGGGGTCCCTCAAATTTTTACTCACACACACACACACACACGCACACACACACTCGTTGGACTGTCTGGTGTCTCTCCAGAGTGGTTGGGATACAGTGGTTGGCATGTGTCACTTATCCATTATTGATCAGATCCAGCTGCCATCATCTACTACAGATCACTTAGAGATACACCATTGTCTCTGTCACATACACACAGACACACACACACACACATACACACACACGCCCAAGCAAACTTGCTCATCTATCTACATTTTTAAACTGATCTGTTAATTAGCTTGTCATCTCATAATCTGTAATTCTTATATTATTTTATAATTATTCCTGCTCTAAATTTGAACTACTTTACATTTTTCCATGAGTAATTGGAATGAAGACCCCTACAATACAAAACTTGTTAATGTAAAAAAACTGAAAAGCCTTATAGCTACATGCTTAATAAACAAGAACAGTGTGTATCAACCTATGTTCATAGGCTCAAACAATCACACACTCCAGTGACGAGTGAATACTGCCAGCAAAGGCTTTGATTCCTCACACAAGAATATTTGTAACACACACACACACACACACACACACACACACACACACACACACACACACACACACACACACACACACACACATATATATGCCATTTTCTTTTGGGTTATCATGGACTAAAAATAGTCCTTTGGCTGTTGTTTAATGTCCTCCAGTGTGTTTCTTCCTTTGTCTTTCTAACTCTTCATTTCATCAGGACAAGCTCAGATTGCTCCAGATATCTCGACCACTAATTACATGTCCAACTTTTTTCAGGTATTTAAGTACGAAAAAAGAAAACAAAAAAGATTATCAGGCTAGGAAGAGCCCTTCAGAGAACCATTGACCACTCATTTCTTGAAAAGATCTATAGAAAGTATGGGCAATCCATTTATTAACAACCAATTTGCAACTACTTGGTTTATTTAGGACGAGTATATATACCAATTTGAGATTTTCCACAATCTGGAAACAAAAACATATTCATATTAATTGTGTATAGCTGAAAGCATCAGAGAATGATTAACAATTTATAAAACCATTAGTTCAGAAAGTTTATTAGCACCATCCTGTCTAGAGAGAGAGAGAGAGAGAGAGAGAGAGATGCACTTGTTGGTTGAAGGTTTAGGGGGTAAGAAGAGGGGGTCTGAGGGAGGACGGAGATTTTGCCCTCTGCAACGTATCCACTCAACCATGTCTGTTCTCAGCTCCCCCTCTCGCTCCTCTCTGACTCTCTTCCTTTTTTTTTTTTTTTTCTTTTTTTCCAAATGCAAGTCACCGTGAAAAATGTGCTGGTCCAATATTTGCACAGAAGTGGTGCTGGGACAGGCAGATAACCTATCAGTATTTGAGTTTGGCTTCCCATGCTCCAAATAGCCATCCTCCGCCTGTTTAGCTTATTGATTGGCTTGGCAAGAAACTAGGTCCCCTCAGCAGTGACCAAGGTCATACAACACATGGACTCTGTGCCACCCATCCTACCCCCCCCCCCCCAACACTACTCCCACCACCACCCCTTCAGCACCCACCACAATCTCTTCCTGCTCTTAATTCCTCTCTCACTCACACACACACGACGTTGACACATGCATGTATGAGTCGTCTGGATGCATTCACTCTATCAGACATACTTGCACAAAGAGAAAGCCATTAACAGTGTAATGAAGTCCTACATGTGGGAGCTTTAGAAATGAGTCAGATTAGTGCTCAGCATGAAAACACTGAGGACTCAGAGATTCTGGGGTGGTTCTGTGAATGGTTGAAAAGATAAAACTTCTTGTGTAAAACATTTGCAGTGAGTTTGATTTAACATATTGATTTTATTTTGAAACCCATGTGTAAAAACTTCCTTCTTTTACACTGAATTTCCACATTTCACTTCTATGAGAAAAAGCTTAAAGTGCATGAATGTAAGTAATGTGTCACTTTACTGTACTATTTGTGTGCCTGTGTGTGTGTGTGTGTGTGTGTGTGTGTGTGCACGTGTGTGTATAATGACTCAGGGTATGGACCAGAGGCAGCGTCCTCCACTCCTCTGTGGGAATCAATGAGATTGAATTCTGAAGGTTTTCTCAGGGGCATCAGCCCTGCTTGTCAATACTGCTCTGTGTCACAAGTGCATTTTGTACACACTCGCATACACACACTCACAAACACTTCCAGTTCACTGTCCCAAGCCAGACCTCTCCCTCGCCGCTCCTCTTCTCAACATACCCCTCACAAAATCTCCCGCTCTTACAGTCCTCAATTAAATTTAGCAAAATTTTCCCCCTTTCACACTTCTCCCTTAATTTCCATCACCTCAACTTTCCCTCTATTTCACTTTATTTAAATGTTTAAATTCAGCCCCTTTCTTTCCTTTCTCATCCTCTTAAGCTCCTACAATGTAATCTCTTGTAGGAATGTTATCAGATGCATTTTGTGCATGCCATTTGTTTTATATCGGTAACACACTAGATTGTTTCTGGCTTAAAACTAGGGATTTGTATATATGTAAAACACCATCAGATACTATTAAAATACTTTCTATCTGCAGTATAAAAGTTTATTCTTGACAAATGTGCCACTATCTTGGAGGGAAGGAGAAAAGACCATTTCCAACTCAGCCATGAAGTTGTCAGTTCCTTGTATGAGATGAAGAAAATTTTTATTATGTGCCAAAGTGATACTATTGATTACATATAATGACAATTTTTGTAATTTTGAACCTCAATTGGCCTTTGAGCAAAAATGAACTTATTCCATAGATCATTTTAAATGCTTGTCTTTGAATCAGACCAAGAGTAAACACAGAAATTAGCCCTCTGGATTAGCTACGAGGAAACTACACAGAAATGCTCCTTTAAAATTCTTTTTTTTTTTCCCCTGTGCATAGGACCTCTGATAGGGATTCATGGACAGTAGAGCAGAGCAGATATTTGTTACTTAATCCTGACTGCCACAGTGTATTATATTCTGTTCTGTTGTATTGTACTCATTGTTAGTCAGTAAAACTCAGACAGTGTAACCTGTGGCCAGATGATGAGCAGAACAAGCTGTGTGATTTATGCCTGCTGCTGTGATGTTCTGCCGTGTTCCACTGTGACAGATATTCCTGATATTCCCAGAGTCCTTGCTCAGAAACCCACCAGGCTCCGAGGGGAAATCGGCTAATCCCCCCTCCCCTCCCTCCCCAATTTCTAATTTGAAAGGGCCCTTGAATGCCTGCTGGCTGCAGGCTAAAAGTCACATACACAGCCACACACAAACACACAGATACAGTTTATACACACACTCATAATCACTTAGTGTTGCACTTAAATATGGCTCTGGGGAGTTTGAGTGTCATTCTCTGGGAGGAGCGAAGGCCCCTGGGCCACAGCTGTGTGTGTCTGAGTCCGATCTGGTATCCTGCCACACTGAGGGAAGCCTTGGAGCCTGAGGCTTGCCTTGAGGCTACAGCCAGGCCTTGAAGGACATGAGACATGGATAGGAGATGCTGCCCCTCTCCTGAACTGAGGCAATAGAGTCTGACAGAAAATAGAGACTATGTTTAGGGGAACTAAACAGAAGTTTTTCTTTCACATCCTTTATGTTCTCTTCTATAAATACACACGGAGAAGCACAGTGCAGACTCCTCCACATATGTGTCCCCTGTCCCCTACACCCTCTATACACACACACACACACACAAACACACTTAGAGTGTTAGCCCCCGCCGCTAAACAGCTGTCTGAGATTTGGTGGTGTGACGTACCCATGCTTCATCATTGTCATCTCCCCATCACCACATTCCTTCTCCTCCTTCGCCTTCTCCTCTCCATCCCTCCATCCATCAGCATATTCAGACACAGGGCTCTGACAAGGGCACATCCATCCCCTGGCCATACATCACCTTTATAGGGGGACGGTGGAGGTGGAAGGGGGGTGTGGAGAGGGGGAAACGTGGTGCTGTCCCAAACTCCTTCACAAGTTGGGACAGAGCCAAGTTTCTGTTTGTCCCCTTCCTTGTTTTCCTTTGTGTCTGAGGAGTGGGTTTCTTTGTTTGGAGACACCCTTGTGTTTTCTGTTCATTTTCTCTGTATGAAATTTCTTTTTTCAAGGCACTCAATTTCCCAAAATGTTGATTTAGTCAGCATTCTTCAAAGTGTTTACTTAAGTTCAAGATTTTAGAAATAAAGCCATCCAGTCTAGTAGGCTAGGCTTGTAAATAGTGCAGCAGTAGGAATAAGTCCTGGTCACTTCAGCAACTAAAATAACAAAATTTTGAAATGAATTCAAATGGAATCAAATTTTTTTTGTGTTGACCTCAACTTTGACCTCTGAATTTGCATCACTGACCAAATCTGTCTTTACAGTGTTGAACTGAGGGGACAGAGAGCTGGAGAATCCAAAATGGAAGAAGCTACTGTAGCTTATTCGCTATGATGCACCATTTTATTTCACCTTCTCCGTCAGAGGTTAAAGTGTTGGATGAAGGAATGGATCGCATGGATATGCTTATAGTTCTTATTTTAACTTATATTATTGCTTGCTGCTCAGTCTCTGCATTGTATTTTTTTTTTAATAAATCTTTCCACTTGTAAAGTATTTCATAACACTGTAAACATGTCTTCCAATGTTTTATCATGATTTTCATAGAAAACATTTTTAAAAAACCCTTAGTATTTCTTTACATCTACTTTGGTTTTCCTCTTTGTATTTTTTCTGTTGCAGTCTGGTTCACGCCTTCAGGACAACTCCTGCTGACCCTGCCGTGCTCTTCCTTCAGCGTTCTCCTCTATCCCGTCCTCTCTATCCCTGTCTCTCTCACCCGTTCCTTCACTTTTCACACCTGGACTCTATTCTTGGCTTTTTGTTTACTGCTTCTGTTTTCCAAAGTCCTGTCCTCCCTCTCTTCCTCTATTCCCCCTCTCCCGCTGCACCATCTATCACTCACTCCCTCCTTCTCACCTCTCCCTCTCCCTGCTACCTTCTCTCTGTCTGTCCTTGCTCTGTTTCTCCTCTGGCTCACCTCTCATTAAGCCCCTGTGCCTACTGCCACCATGCACAGTGTCCACCCACACGTCTCACACCTCTGTTTCTCGCTTTTTGTCTCTTATCTCCGTCCTTCTTTCTCTTTCCATATTTTATCACACCCTTAGGCACTTCTCATAGCTATGTTTGATCACCTCACATTTTGCATGTTTTCTTAATAAATTTAAATTATATGTCAAATGTGGACTGACTGAAATAGATAACAAATAAAATTCATGTAAAAATACAACTTTATATAAACTGAACATGTAAGAAATCAGAGTCCTTTAACATTATGTCATTTTCTGTTGTTAACTCTCATTTTGTGTGACAAAAATAAAACACATATCAAAATAACCATACTGTAGTTTAGATTAAACTCTGTCAGCATGGGACAATTGTGAGTGTGTGACCTGTTATAATATGTGTATTTTGTTCTGCCCATTTCTCTCCTATATTTCAAAGAACCAATACCTGAGTATGACACAATCTGATTAAAGCCTTGTGGAGTTTCATTTCAAACAAAGCAGCACATCAAAACATGGCTCTATAGCACCACAATGAGTCAAAAACTTTGCAGGATGCATACGTGAAAGGTGCCAAGAAAAGGGCTTGTGCAAGGCCATTAGCTTGACCTCTTGAGATTATAATCAGCCCTTTTCAGCTGTAGAAATGTCCACAAGCTGTTTTTTGTTTCCTCTGATGAAAGTATCTGACATTCTTAAGCAAATACTTAGTATACTTTGTAATTATACTGCTTTTCCATTAGCAGTAAGAGCATAAATTGCACACACTAGGCGGCAGCTACAGTATATGCACTCTAATGGCAACAACCAATCTATAGTATCTCTGCAGAAATTGCTGCACAGCTGTGAATATGCATGTGTAATGTAAATACACATACAGACACAAAAACACAGACAGGGCATACTTAGGTGAACACGTACCTAAGGAGCATGTCTAACACATTTCCTACGGTTATACTACAAGAGCTGAAATACAAAAGTAATGGATGAGGCATAAATGAAGAACTCCATTATTTCCATTATTTATGATATCAGAGCCAGCCTCAGTATATTACTGTGCTTATACCCTGGCCACTTACCACCAGCAAAAAGAGAAGGTTTAAATTGTCCAATCCATTTTTTGCATTTTGCTTGTAGTCAGTTTAACTCATGGTTAGGGACATATAACCAGTGAGATCTTTGGCACAATGTACAGGTGTCACCAGGTAAATGGTTACCTGAAGTTTATAGTAATATACCATGTGCACAGCTGTTACAGTGGATAAACTTAAACCGGAAACTATGTTTGAAGTGTCCTATTATATGATTTTAACAGACAACTGCCAGCCAGTCAGAAACAAGTATTATCCATGGCTGTGTAATAATCAGCCTTTATGCATACATCATACATCAGTATCTCAGGCACAGCATCCTCCCTCTCCCTCCCACATATGTATGTGTTTAGATCACCCGGCAGCCTTACCTTGACCGTACGGCTCCTCCATTGATTACTGCCTATACTTCTTCGCTCAAAAACACAATGCATCACAAAGACCAAACTGTCCGTGAAGGGCTAAAATAATTGTTTATAATAGACCCTCCACTTGCAATGACAAGAGTGCTATGATGTATTTTAGGGTGTAGACAAGAGCTCCCGCTTTGTGCTCAGGTAATTTTCTTTCCAGGCGTAAGTGGTGAAGGTCTGGCGTTTTTAAACGCATGTGAGTGATGTGGTGTGGGGGAACCGTATTGTTTCAGGAGATGCGCCAATGTCCATTTGGAGAGCAGCAACACTCGTCTCCCCACTTGAGGAACAATGGAATACACTTCAGAGATGCTGCGTATGAAGTATGTTTATGAGTGCGCTCGGACAATGGTGGACAATGTTACACAACACAAGAAATGGGTTTGGCTCAGAGAGGAATGAGGTAGACCCTGCAGACATCCTTGACATTCACTGATAATTAAAACCCGTTGACATGGCGAGAAAAAGACTGATTCACTGGCAGTGTTTACAGTAGCATATGATTGCAGAAAGAGCTGTAGCCACTTCTGAGAGCAGGAGAAAGTGGGCTGGAGTCATTTGGGGGTGGGGAATTGTTGAGGTACAGTGAGAGAGAACACATTGTGTTGGTGTTTTGTTTGACATAAAAACCTGCTAACAGCTACTGTAAACCAGGAGCTCTGCCAAGGCTCACAGGTGTCATCAGGGATCTGGCTACGTGCCACAGAGAGAGAACACCCAAAGGCCCTGAGGCTCGCCTGGAGGTGTCACCCTGCTACAAGAGTTTCCAACACATCAATGGGAGAAGTCAGGAGAGGATGGAGATAAGGAGAGAGATAACGTGTTAAAGTGACCACAAGTGTAAGCAGGAAAAACACAATAAATACTGAATAGATATAAGACTGGGTGTAAACGGATTTGAATTTGTTAGTGACTCTAACTTCTCTGTATCTAATGAATATGGAAAGGAATATTTCACCCTAATTTGTTGGGTGCTATAATGACACACTAAAGATCCACGCATCTGGCCATTCCATCAAAGGTGTATATTTATACTGAGAAGTATGAGAGTAAAAAAAATACAGCGCTCAGAACAAATGCCTTTGGTTAGGTCAGAGTGTCTTCTAATGACCTCATTTACTAACAACAAACCCTGCAACCAAGCAGGCAAACACACAGCACAGCAAGACCTCTCCTTTATCCCTGCGTGACAGTCGACGGAGCGAAAGAAGGATGGAGGGATAGAAGGAAAAAGGAGGCCAAGAAGGAATAAGGAAACATGGAGACAAGGGAGAAAAAGAAGATTAAGAGTGTAGACATGTAAGAGAAAGCGGAAGATAAAAGATGAGAAAGGAGAGAGAGAGACAGCAAGGTAAGAGGACCTAAAGGACCAGTGCAATCAAACACATACTTCGTGTGACTGCTCAACCTTGCCAATGAAAATAGGTTACCTCTGTTACTCCGGGTGCCCAGGGGAGGCACACACTGGCAAGACTTGTGCCCCCCTGTCACCCTGTAAACATTTAACCACAAAAACTGCCCCGCAACACTACTGACAACACTCCCCAACCAATTCCCGCGTAACACAGCAGGGCGTGTGACGTGTAATGTAAAATGTAGCCAAACTGTGCAAACAGTGACAAACAACTTTAGTCTAATCCTCACTCTAAAAACATTAAATATACTCTTTTGGTTTAAAAGTTAAAAGTTAAGCTAAATGCTAAAATGACATTTGGAAGAATGGACAAATACTGTTAACGTCTTCTACAAATTCAGCTATCAGCATGCATTTGTGGAATCACACACTGTACACAAAATAACCTCACCACACGCGAAAAAACCTTTTGTTCAGAGGTTTATTTAGCAGCTTGACTTACACCAAGTTGAGCTGCTAATTAATGGCTAGCTTTCATGTTGCTAGCAGGAATAGGTACCATATTAGAGGCAGTCAATAGTTCAGCATTTTGGAAAGTATGAGATAGATAACACTCTTGTATCTGTCTGCTAATCATAAAGCTACAGCTAGCAGGTCGTTAACGTATATTCACAACACTTCCTGTTTTATTGGTACAAAACAAAGTGTAAAAACCACAGGTCATTACTTTATGTGGGATTGTGTGCTGGAGTATTTCTTGGCTGGGACTAGCAACTCCATTGAGTTTCACCACTTAAACAAGACATATTAATTAGGGAAGTTTAGAGGTCCTGGTAGGTGGATTTTGTTTCTTCTGGACAGAGTCAGGCAAACCTTATTCCAGAAAGCAGATAAGCTTATTTCTCAAAATGTCAACAGCTGTAGCCTCAAACTTAAAATTGCATTAAAGTGAGACTAAAACTTCACTGTTGTGAAAACTAGATTTAAGATGACAAAAATCCAAAAGTCTAACAAAACTATTTTACATTTTCGTCAAAAGACACATGTGAAAGCTAAAACAAAATCAGGTGCCTAAATTAACCCTGGCTGGATGGAATTCCTCTTTACACAAATGAAAACGAGGAGTAGACTCAGCTGCAAGGGTTCACTTCTTTTCTTGATTGTGAGCATAAGTGCACCCAGCCGTTCCTCCATCCCGCTCTCCTTCCTTCCATCTGAGCATCACTAAAGCCCATCTTAATCTCCCTCTTCCACAATCACGGAACAAAGAGCAGAGTGCTGGCAGATCCTTGTTTTTCTAACTAATGTCGATTACATATTTGATAAACATGCATTTGCATTAGCATTAGCCGAGGTCAGGATTAGCAGTGTTCATCCTCAAACTGTTCTGTCTCTATGCTTCGCCTGTTTGTTGATCTTTTTTCTGGCGGTGCCTTTTTTTTTTTTTTTTCCTCCTGTTGTTTGTGGCCATCTCAAATCCTAAAGGACACGACTCCACACAAGCGACGGCACAAATATTTGAAAGGGTGATTAAAAATCGTTTGGGAAAACAGATTATTGACTGTTTCTCTTTTTTTTTTTTTTTTTAAATCAATCTGTAAACACAAACAGGCTGCTTTAAGGAGTCAAAGGGGGTCAGAAACAGTTAACATTTTATCTGTTAATTTAGATTTCACCTCACTTTAGAAGTTTCATGAATAATATTACTCATCGCATCTTTAGATTTTCTTGATCCCTCCGTTTTCATGGACCCTCATCCCTTGGTATGTAACATTTTTGCAGTAAAATATTTCAAAAAGTGAAGAAGCACAAAAAAAAAAAGCTTTGTAAGTATTTCATATATGCCCTTCTTCATCTCTGTACAAAAGCAACAAAAAGGAAGAATTAGCTCCAGACAGCTGGGGCTCACAGAAAGTTTCAAGTGCCTCTGTTGACCACACAAAAAGACACTGATCTGCTTAGCAGGCTTAAAACTCTCCCTCTCCCCCTGTCCTTTCTCTCTTTCTTGTGTCAGTCTCTTCCTAAAACCCTTCTCATACCCCCCATACACACCACACACACACACACACACACACACTGAGATGCCTCCAACAACGCAGCTCAGATCGCTAGTCCTGAATGAGGATCTTAAAGACCTCTCCCGACCACCTATTAAACAGCTTAGAGGCATATAATTGTCAACCAGACGCTTCTCTCCAAAATGGGTTTTTAAAAGCCACATTGTTCCTCTCCGCCACCAAAGGTTGAGTAATCCTGAGGCTTAAGCAGCCGAGAAATGGTCCATCTCATTCTGTTTTTCTCCAGCTAATAAGATCCTTCCCTTTATGAATACTCCTGCTTTAACTGTTTGACATTAATGCTAATCAAGCTTTTGTTTTTCTTTGTAACGTCCTCTGCCAGACTTACATGTATTTCCTTCACATTGCCCTTCTCTTCTGCTTAATAATTTTTCCTTCAAGTGGATTTTCTTTTAAAGATTTGTTTAGAAAATGTATTTCTTAGAAAAAAGGAGGACAATAATGATTGGTGGTAATTATAGAAGATTTAGTAAAGAATATTATAAGAGCAAACTGATGCCATAGTGATGAAAGGAGGAGCAACATTAGTATCCTGAGTGGAACCTAATTACATTTGTGGAAAACAATATCGGACAAGAATCAATCAAGGAGTTCTGTGGCTACTGCTAATCAGATTTTATTAGTGTCCTTATTGCTCGCTCATGGATCACAAACGCAAAAAGAAATTAGCTAGCGACTTCCTGCGCCCATCCGCTTGTTTTAATTGGAGAGATGACAAAACAACCGCTCTGGAAGTCTTGATATTTGGAAGATAATTTAAGGGCCAGAGTACAAACGAAGTGAGGAGACAAAAAAAGCCACTCGCTCCTTAATTAAAATTTTTTGGTCTCCTTCCTCCCTGACCACACAATTACCATATTAGAGACCTATTAACCTTATCAACGCAGGCAGAAAGGCCCAGAAGATTCTGCCTCTAATAAAGCAGGATTATGAGACATAACCCAAACGAAGACATTTGGTTGATTAAACTGCGTAGATGCAACCGTGAACAATCTTTTTCTGTGTCTTGGTGAGTGGATTTATTAGTCTGTGTGCAACAACCCGGATTTTTCTGAGGGTACATTATATATAAATTTGTACATTACTCTGTGATATACATTTTTTTCCCCCAGTTTTATCCATGTGATTTGATACAAGAGCTGAAGCAACTTGTCCGTTTTTATTCCTCGTGTTTTCCTAAGAATTGAAGCAGTCCGTTTGCTCTGGACGACTTAATGATCTCCACAGAAAGAGATTTTTTCTTACATTTCCATAAAGACAAGTGCACCTCCACCACTGTTATTTCTGTCACCGAGAACTTAAACCAAATAAAACGATTTGAGGGATTAGAATTGTTCAATTAGCTTTCATTGAAGCCAAGTGATTGGTGGAAATGAAATCCCAGCTCTCCTGCTGGATCTCCGGGTCCCAGGGTCGAGGATTTGTGAAGAACGTGATTGGTTGCTCGTCCCTCCGAGAGTCGTCCAATTGCTGGTCCATATGGACCCCTCTGACCTCTCCAGCCTCCTCATCCTCCCAACTCCATGGCTCCATTTAGCAAACAGAAGCTGCTAAAGGACTGCTAAGTTGTACTTCAGCGGTCCTCCAGTCCAATCACTCATTTACCTGAAGTGATTTTATCACTCTCCAGAGATAATCATGGAGAGTCCGACACAAAGTGCTGGGTTATTGAACTGACAACGAACAATTAACAAAGTTACAAACCTTGTCTATGTTCTGGCTGTGTGTTAGAGGCATCTTAATAAGGTATTACTGGGGTGAGTTTGAGGCATAAAATGTGCTTTATTTAGATGCTATGATGTAAATAAACACTGCTGAGTTAAAACTAGACATTAGTCTCTAAGTAATGGACAGTGGATATCCTCTCCAGATGGATTTCTCTCTGTCAAGTAGCTCTAAAAGGTTTTGGGATTTGTGGAGTGGGCATGGCCACTGGTTTTTGCATTTTGGGTCCTGCACTCGCAGTGGTTGGTCTGAGGGGAGATTTTAAGAGGGGAATTATCTGGAATGGAGAGGGTGGATTTGTGTGGAGATTTGTGTGTATCTTTGTGTGTGAGTGTGTATGAGAGAGAGCAAGAGAGAGTGAGAGACCATACTTCAGTGGTCCCTCTGGTCAGTGTGCAAAAAAACCCGCGGAGGGGCCCGAACGCATGGGCCGTTTTTGAGAAGGCTGCCTGCATCAGCTTTGCTCAGATCTCCCCTAATCCTTCCCACTTGAACCTTAGTCTACCACAATCTGCAGGCCGACAGATTAACACAATACGCAAAGATAATTCAGCCGGCCCAGGACTGACAGTGATCTCGCAAATCTCTGAACGGCCAAGGGAAGATACCTCCCCAAAACCCAGATTAAGTCCACAGATCTGAAGCCTTAGACCCTCTTAGGGCATATATTAGCATTACTGCTGGATGCTTTATTTATATATTTATCTGATTTTAAAAACAGATAATGCTGCCTGGTCAGCTTGAGTGTCACAAAATCTGCCTTGGGTGGATGGGATGGGATCGGATGAGACCATATCCCAGATTGGGGGAGCAAGAGTAAGAGTGGGAGGTGGAGAGAGACAGAGGCAGAGCGCTCTGTAATCCATATTATATGCTGCTGAGAGCAAGGGAATTATTTAAGAAGCTCTTTGTTTTACTCTTTTTGGAAGTGTCATTTGGGGATGGGATGAGGCCGGCCAGTTCTATTCTGAGGCAGATTATGTGATTTCAATTAAGAGGCTGAAGATTGAAGATTGGAGAATTATGATTTCCGTTTTCAAAGGATGTCAGATTGAGGGCGATATGGATATGAGAGAGAATGGCAGAAAGAGGACAAGAGAAAAGAGAAAATGCATTTAGTTTTAGGAAAGGTTTAGATATTTTCAGTCTTGACACACTACACAAATGTCTAACTTTAAGAGTTAAAGGTTGCTGTAATCATTCCTCCTATCCATAACAGTATGGTTACAGCGTAAGAGATGAGGGACAAAATTAATTCTAAAGTTCAGTTAACATGAGGCTTCAGTACTCTTCTGAGTTTTCAGATCAAGTGGATATCTCCCAGAATTAGTTTTTAGTGCAAATTTCCCTCTCTGTACTGTGCCACACAGTGTTTTTTTTTGCTTAACCTTGGCAGAAGGATTCAACCTGGTAGTTTACCAGGACGAAGATATTCTCATATCTGGCCAAATCAAACCACAGAAGATAAATTTTGGAATGTTTTCTTTTATAAACAGAACAGAATGGTGCATTTTGTAACGGATCTTCATAGTTTAAAAATGTATTGCATAGGCCAGTATGGAGAGCAGGAATGATTACAGTGATCAATCAATCTCGGTATGAGTATTCAATCATGTCACCAAACGACATTGGAAGATTTTGCAAAACACTCACGCTTTTTCCTTCTAATGCCAACATTTTCACCTTCATCCTTTATGCAATATATGTGCATGTCAACTATAGCATCCTTAAGGTTAGGAAAATATAATCATTGTAGTCAAATGTTGACTGCAGATTTGTGACAGGATGCGCAAAGTTGCATCCAGACTGACTTTAACTGTGTGAATTGTTTGAATGAGGCCAGTCAGTAAAGTCAATGCAGAGGGCTCCTTCAAATGTCTGGCAAAAAAAGCTGACTACGTTTCATCTTTTGGATCTGTTACTCAAACTGGGTCCTACTTAATGTCTCACCTGTATCTGAAGCATCACCCCCACCATTGCAGCCCCTTGTGTTATCAAAGGCTGACGCATTACTCACCTATCCACTACCTCAAACCCCAACCTGGTTCCCTACAATAAAGCACACCACTTCCTGCATTGGCACTGAATGTAAATTGTGAGCTATCAAATCATTTAATGTGGATGTGATATTAGGACAGATGTGAAACAATTCCTGCCTCACCTTTAAAGAAATGCAAAAGTATGCCTGGGGTTTATTCACACACAGAAAGACACATTAGCTTAATAGACAACATCCAATTTGAACAGCCCCCAATTTGCATCTCCAGTCCCTCAACTCATAACTTTTTTTTCTTTTTTTGGGAGCGGGTGGGGGGAGGAGGGGGAGGGAGGGGGGTGTGAAGTTGCCAAACTCCTTCCCCATTGTGTTTTTCCCAGTACTGTGTTGGGATAGTTTGGAGAGCTTACTGTGTTCCCGCGGCGACAGACTGCGGCCCCTCTCTGCCGCGCTCAAGGGCCCTTGAGGCGGCCATTATCTGGACGCCCGCCTCGCCGAGGCATATGGGTAATTACTGAGCTAATAGAGTGATGGAGGGAGAGGCAGAGGCAGGAGCCTAGGCCAATTAGATGATGCATTAGTGCTCTGTCTTTTGTAAGCACCTAATGTGTGGGGAAAGGATGGGGTAGATAGAGAAAACGTGTCATTTCTGAAGGGTCAGGATCCTTGAGCAAATGCAAACAGTCTCTCTCCCTCTCTCTCTCACATACACACACGCACTTATGGGACTCAGTAGCTGTGCACACATTCACACAAGCGTATGCGCGCAAACACATGTAGACACTGAGACCACATTTGCACAATTGCACTTAGAATGTACCAAACCCCACACACACACACACACACACACACACATACACACGTACACACACGTACACACACACTGATTACTGCGCTTTGTTTTGCTCTTTTCTCTAAGTGTCTGAAGAGTGTGAAGTCGTAATTATTGCACACTCTGGCTCTACCTCATGCCTGCATGTGCACATACACACATAAACACATAAACACACACACACACACACACAGACCAAATGCAGATGAGTCCAAATAAACGAGGAGACCCTGCCCAGTCTATTGAGGTCTGCTATGAGAATCCACTCCATCAATTACATTAAAGAGGCTGCCTAATGATGGCCACAGCTGTAATCACGCTCAGCTGAAGCATTTTACACCCCGCTTCTTTGTTTTCACCTATTATCATCCATCCCACAAAGGAGAGAAATTCTATCTCAAGCATCGGCACAGTGTTTTGAGTTAAGAATGAACTTTTTGTCATCATCCCGTTTTGTCAGATTGTGAATCAGTGTTTTGGCAGTTGCAGCTGGAGTCATTGAAGTTGGCAGGCAGCAGGAGCAGCAGAAAGTTGTCAGTGTGATGCAGAGTTTTTGTCTTTTGGTTTTTCATTCTCACAAATTCTAGCACAAAAAATATAACTAGTCATGATTCAACTTTAAAAAGGGGTCTTCAGAGCAGATTTACTGTCTGAATGTTTCTTATATAGTATGTGCTAAAACATTAAGATTCCCTTAATGTACCATTTGCAAGATTTAAACTATAACTATCTCAGAGAATTGTGATTTCAACCTCTCCAACTTTTGTAAACAGTGAGGACTGGTCAGTCATTATAAGTGCCAGTCTTCCCCAGCACCACAAACATGCTCTCTTAAATCACACGCAAAGAGCTCCATGTCATTAACTTAATTATTATTCCACTGTACAATTAGCATCAAAACAGTCTCATCAAAGGGTGAACATAGACAGGACTTTAATACTGGACGAAAGCGTATGATTAACACTCCAAATCGACTTCATTGTTTCACCTGTAACAATAACTCCAAGGACCTTTGCTTTCCTCTGCATGTTGCCTGACCGAGGTGGCCGGCCACTTCAGTATTAACCCCACAATTACAGACATACAGAATGTGTGTGTTTTAGTGTGACGCTGAATAGAATCACAAAGCATTGTTATTCATTCAATCCCAACAGATGAAACTGTAATAGCCATGTATTATTATTCCCCATCAGAAATAGCAGCTCTCATTATCAAACAAAAGACTCTATTACTGATATCATTATCAAAAAGGGAAATGGAGGAGGGGGTCTATAGCTTTCAGTGTATAAATTACTTTGTTTTACAGCCCCTTAGTGGGATTTTACTGTTGTCGTGATTGGCATGTTCGTTTTTTAAAAAACAGGTCAGCTTCACATCTTTGACCTTGTTGCTGCTGAGTGACAATGTGTGAAGTTAGTGGGCGATTATTGGTAATGGTGAAGCCACGGCTCCCCTATGATGTGGTTTTTGTTTTATGGTGCCTGTTGAAACACCTTAATTGCACCTAATTCAAGCCCATCTTTGATGAGGAGGGGCGGGGGTAAACTGAACTGTGCTTGCATTTTGGCAGACACATTGATCTTTTGTGCCGGCAGGAGGAGTAGCTTCGGGGAGATTCAAAGACATTCCCAGACTGAATCACCTTGAGGAGCTTGCTTCAGGCGGTCTTAGCGTCGCTGACTTGCTAATGAAAGTGACTCATGGATGGGAGCTGGCATGAAAATATGTTTTGAAAACCCTTGAAAAGATATTGTGGCCGCTCAACACACCCCCAGTCACTAAGGCATGTTTCATTCATGCAAATATATTTGAATTTTGATTACATGGAGAACCTAATGTTGAGGTTAATTTTGAAAGATATAGTTGGCCAATGATGTGGGTTTGAACAACTTTTAATAGGATAAGTTTTAGTGAAATTCTGTTATTCCTAAGAGGGAAGTTTTGATTTCTTCTTGTAGTTTTTGTCATCATTCCTATCAGCAGTAATAAGATTGTACTGCCCAAGTCAACTGCTAGAATGTGGAAAGTCTGATGGGACTAGAAACACAAGCCTTCCAACTTGTTGTGTGATTTTAGCAATTACTTTGGTGAGTTATTGTAATAGGAACGGTGGCTAGAACTACAAAAATAAGACCAAAGTTGTAATAAACAAAGTGCCTACACTTATTTCTCTGCGTATAATTGTGTTTATCGATTTCTTCATTTGGTTGAGAAGTGTGTTCATTCACAGCCACACCTCCACGTGCAATTCAGGAAAAAAAAGTTCCTAAATTACAGACACACAAAATCCAACTCTAATATCAATAATGAAAACATAATTAATAGATTATCTATGAACTAACCTTCCTGAAGACATCATAATTTCATTTAAATTATCAAATTAAAGCCTCTATTTTGTCTAATTTCTCCATTGTTGCAAGTGCCCTCAAACAGATCCAGAAGACACCTTAATTGCATCTGGAGAGATCCAGAAGATCTGTTTGTGACACTCAGTCTTGTCGTCAATCTGCATTTAACATACCGTAAATGTTTTGTTTTTTTTCGCTACCATTCATTTGAAGTTATAATCCTTGAGATTTTTTATGAAATCCAACCCCATTTTTCATTTCATATTTTTTTTTTGCAGTTACCTTTCAATGTATTTACCTCTCTATAGAGTAGTATCTATAAGTACTTGCAGAGTCTGCCTGCACTGGATCCAGGCTGCCTGTCTGAGCAACAGGGATGCACACAAGATGACAAGGTATGTTATCCAGTGTAATTTAGACAAACTTATAACAGGGATGCGCATGGTTCAAATTTTCATAGTACGATTACTGTGGCCAAAAAATATAATGGGGAATGGTCTCATCACAATAATCGTTCATAATCAGCTAAACTTCTCTTTACAGTTTAGTTTAAATAAATTATAGTTATAACTATAGCTACAGACGTGTTAACAAAGTTTGACATCATACAGTATATTTATAGGTAGCAGTGGGAAGCAACATTAACCAATCACCTGTCTACTATAAATGTGTGTTACAAAGATTTACATACTTTACATAAGCCTAACACGCTGAGTAAATACTGCACAGCAAACAAGACGGTGGGTTTACCGTCCTCTCCATCCCCCTGGTTGTTAGTGATACAACTGAGTAACGGACTCTGGGACAACCTAGCTGAAAACAAAACACATGCTAATGCGTGACCTGGCTCTCGAGTCTCACCTCCTGCGATAGAGAACCATAGTTCTCAAGTACAGCCAACCTGGTCCTTAATCTATCAATGGGAGGCCCTCTTCTCCCAGCATGCGGACACATAACCATCTTTCCATCCTCCAGACAGAGAGCCCTCTCCTCTCCTCCTGTGCCACCCTCCTCCCCACACAGTGGCCCCTGCCCTGGGTAAGACCAGTCCCCATCTGCTCTGGACTGAAGGGCCCTTCAGACGTCTACTGAGAAAGAGCAGAGGGGTGGGAAAGAGAAGGAGAGGAGACGGGCAAAGAACAGAAAAGACTGGAGAGAGTGGAGAAAAAATACAGAGGGAAAGAAATGACAGAGAGATGTGAAGAGAGGAAGACTGAAGGAGGAGGTAGAGGAGATGCATATTGCATCGGGCCCCTGAGGTTATGGCTATAGTTCATGTCGTATATTAATGTGTGAAGCGCTAGTATTCTCTGTCATGCTAATCTCACTGTGTTTCTTTGTTGTGTTGGCTGGTATCTGCTAGTGTCACATTCACTCATCTCTCCTCTATTCCTTTGCTTTCTTCTCTTTATGTGCTCCCCTTTTGGAGTGGACGATCAGAGGGAGTAATAGAGGGTAAACAGTGCTGTTGTCTAAAAGGATCACATTTGAATAACTAATACATTGTTAGCATTAGCATACATTAATTATTCAGCCCTGCAAAGGTGCTTGCCATTTTCCAAATAAGCCTCAGTTGTTTTTTCAGTTGCTGTTTACAGAAGGAATGCTTCCAGGAATCAGGACACATGAAAGAAAAAAGAAAAAAGGAAACTGTTTAAAGCCCCTCAGCTTGCTATCATCAGCTCTGTCGACCCTGGGGCTTAACAGTGCTACGTCCGTCCTTGTTTCACATTTTTTATGCAACAATTAAAGAGGAAAATTTCAGAGGTGTGGGCCGTGTTGAACAGTCAGCAAGCTGTTTTCCAGCTTCCTCCTGATTACTTTATCGTTTTGAAATCTTGGATGGGAAGAGAAATTGCGAGAGCTAGCCGAGCCAGATTTTCCTGGAGGTAGCATATCTCTCAAGTCTCAGTTGGTGTGGATAGAGGAGAGGAGGGGGATCTCCTCCTGCGTGTTTATCCACAGTAATCAGGAGTCTGTGGAGCAGGAGCGGAGGCTTGGCAGTGGGGGGACCCTGCCACATTAGAGAGGAATGAATAGCAACATGCCAAGCCTGGCACACCAGCACTTTAGACACAGCATCCTTTCTGATTTGGTCAAAACTTTAGGAGGGAGACAGAAAGAGAGAGAGAGAGAGAGACAGAGAAAGAGAGAGAGGGAGAGAGAGAAGGGAGGGAGAGAGAGAGACGTTGAGACTGTTGATCTGGAGCAAACTGGACCAGTGTTTCAGTTTTGTTGTGTTTTTTTTTCTTCTTCTCTCTACCCATGAACTTTTGCAGCAAAGCAATGGGGAGGAACAAAAGAAGCCGTTCTGGGTTGACAAAGAGGAGAATAGATGGTATGCGAACGACAAGCCGCCATCTGCTCTGGAGGACGACCAAAATCTTGACACACTTCAGCAATCCCACAATCCCCTGCTCCAGGAGCGTTCCAGGCGCCCCATTCATACTCTCCCCTCCGCTCCCAGAGTCTGTGTGATTTCCCCCTTTTCTCTCCTCCTCAATTAAGTCATTAATTCCTTTCTTCGCCCCCCTCTTAATGACCGCAGAGGCACAAACAAGCCCTGGTTGCTTCCTTTTGAAGCCCTGTGATTGGGCGTAATTGCTGCGAGGGCCTAAGTATGGGGAAGTGGTGAAGAGGGAGGAGGGAAGCATTGTTTTTTTGGCAGTGGCGAAGAGGAGGACAGAGAGGAAGATGCACATTAGGTGGAACCCTTCCTCTTTTGACCTGTGTCACATTAGTGTCAGTGAACATCATCAGTGAACCCGTCCTCGATGGAGGGACAATGAAAATGAATTGAACGACTCCAGACTTGGATGAACAAAAAATAAATAAATAAATAAATAAAGGAAAAGCTAGAATTTAGTGTCACAGAAAACACAGGGGACTGCATAAATTTCCATGTTAAACAGCAGGTCTTTTGTCCACCTCCTAATTATTATGACACATCATGTCTTCATCATGCAAGTTTCAAGACTGCCATGTGTTGAGTGCTTTAGGGGGAAAGGTGCTTTTGTTGGCAGTGAAGGAAACCGAGCATGAAAACCAACCAAATAACTACAATGCCATTAAAAGAGTAAATAAAGAGAATTGCAATGCAAAGAAATGCTTTTTAGTTGCAAGGTGTGCGAGGTAATCATCTGGTATATGAAAGGCACTCAGCATGTCTCTCTGTGAGCCGACTACATTGTTTCAAGTAGGCGAGCTCCTCCTCACTCCCATGTTTTGGACTGGAACTTGGTGCAGCTAAAGAAAGATTCAGCATTGGTTGTGACTGGTGCTGGCTCGCTTCATGCAGCTAACATTTGATGGCTTCTAGCGAGCAATGTCCACCAAGGATGCCCTCCAATGAGAGAGGGAGTCCAACATTCCACCCTAAAATCAGCCGTCTTGTTTGGCTGATTGTGCATTATGTGACCATCTGCAAAAATTGTGTGTGTGTGTGTGTGTGTGTGTGTGTGTGTGTGTGTGTGTGTGTGTTGTTGGGCTTGGTTAAGGGGGGGGGGCTCGGGTAGCAGAGGGATGTGCAGGGAATTAGACAGTCTTTAATAACACATTTTGGGGATAAATGCATTTTTGAAATACTCACAGATTGCTCCATTTATAGATGTGGAGAAGTAGAAACAGAGAGAGAGAAAGAGAAACAGAGGGAGAGGGGAACAGATAGAGTAAATCTCCAGATTAGAGATTAGCCATAGTAGCAGATTTAAAGGGGCGTCTGGTCCTCGGCCAGGCTGCTCAGGCATCTATCTGGCTTCTGCTGGCCAGGCCTGCCATGGCCCTTCTAAGTAGATCACTCAACCCATACTGGGGACGCCATGTTACCACTGTTATCTCCTGTGGTCTCTCTTTCTTTCTCTCTCACCCTGTTGTTGCTCAGCTCTCAGAACAGGAGACAAAAGGTTCTGCCTGAATCAGTCCTAGACAGAGGATGGGCTGGACGGAGAGCATTTTGTCCACCCTTCCTGGCTGGAACTCCTGGCTTTTTAGGCCCTTTCACATGATTTTCCCGCCTCAAAATAAAACGCCGAAACCCCCTCGCTAATGTCCAGATCAGAGGAGCAGTTAAGCGCCGCCGGAGCCAGCTCAGTTTGCTAGTTTCGGGAGGGTGGAGGGGATGGAGAAAGGAGGGGCAGGGGTATTTACTCCTTTTTAACGAGTAATGGTGAGAGTGGGTGTTTGCGTGATGCAATGAGTGATGTTCCCCTTGGCCTAATGATTATCTTTGACGTTTTTAGGCCCTTTAAGCAGTTCTTATTGGGAACTAATTCCTGTTTTTACATGGGTGTAAGTAATCTGCTGTAATCGGCACATTCACCCAAACACACTCACATATGTATGCACAGAAAACCAGTGGGTCAAATAACTATTACACACACTTGTGGCGTAAATCCCATTGAGGCTAAGCTGCAGGGGTTGGACACAGGGGGTGGCTCCTGGTTAAATATGATCTGTGGGAACTTTTACTGCCTCAGTCATTTAACCCCTTTATATCTTTTTAATCGGTTTTGGAATGTGTTTAAACAGACATTTTAGGCATCTGTTTACTTCTCAAATCTCTTGAGCATACGAGCTCATTGTCAACAGCTGGACACAACTGCAAGTGCACTGATCCAGTGACTTCACTTAAATAACAACACCATATTTCGAAATTATCCGTGTGTGAACAAATGTGTACGAGAAGCACAAATGCAAATTAACTATAAAAATAAAAAAGTAAAAACTTTTGTGGGAGAAACACCAGGAAAATTCAGTTCCTCTCTTGAAATAATGTGATAAAAGTCGGTGTGTGGCACATTGAGAGAGCCTTAAACAAAGACTGAGCAGCTATATCTTGCCCTGCATTATTCTTCTCTAAGCTGCTTACAACCCAGTTGTGGTCTGATACAGAGATGAAATCTTGGAGAGGCGTGTCTCTGGACCCAGGAAGCGGTGGCCACTGATTGGAGAATAGAGCTCTTGGATGGAGGATGTGCTCTGGGGGTATCACACACACCCCAAAAGACGGCGGGACACAATGAGAAATCACAGCTCTTTCACTTTCCGTCCATCTGCCCGCCATGGAGCGTGCTCAGTGTGTGCCACTTGGCTTAATTCTGTCCCATCAGCCACCACAAAAGCCCCCCGATCCAATCACAGGGATCAGACCTGGGCCAAGACCATGAGACGGGGAGCCAAGGAACAGACCAGAATCAACAGCCCATTCTCCTAAGATCACACACACACACACACACACACACACACACACACACACACACACACACACACACACACACACACACACACACAGACACACACACACACACACATAGAAAACAAGGGGACAAGAAGAGACACAGAAAACACTATGGAGGAGAGTGTGGACAGCGAGTGAGGACTATTTCCACCTTTTATTCTTTTTTTCTTTTTTTCTAAGTTCAGTAAGCTCAAATTCTGGCTCCACGAATGGATGAAGAGATGACAAAAGTCAAACAAAAGCGAGAGTGGAAAAGTTACCATATGTTACAGATGGTACGCCATTTTTTAAAAATAGGCCAGGAGATCAGGGTAGAAAGATGAGGGCAGAAAAATACTTTTCTCAAATACCACACATTCCCGCTCTCTCTCTCTCTCTCTTACTCTCTCACTCGCTGACTGTTAATTGTATGAGAGCAGGTCATCAGTAGCAGTGCATTAGAATAATGGAAATAGATGGCAGAGACCTACGGATGGCAACACAAGCCATCTTCCCTATTTGCATGGCTGTGTGCTCCGGGACAATTATGTCATTATCACAGACCTCTCTCTCCGTACGTGTGTGTGTGTGTGTGTGTGTGTGTGTGTGTGTGTGCACGTGTGTGTGTGTGTGCACGAGCTCGGTGACAGGTGGGCAAACGAAGATACTAAGTGCCAAGGAAATCTGAACTCACTCTCTTTCACTTTCGCAGTTGATTTGGCTTCAACTCAAAAACCTCTAAATCTTGTGTAAATCTAATGTTGTCTGCTACTTTTTTTGCCGGGATTTTTCACGGTTTCACTCGAATTCCCAGTGGAATCCCTGCAGCGTATGTAATGGTTGAGCCAAGTTTGAAGGAACGTTTCGACATTTTGTGCTTTCCTCCTGAGAGTTAGATGAGAAGATTCATATCACTCTCAGCCAGCAGGCTCTTATCTTAGCATAAAGATGGTGAATAAGAGTACCAACATGATCTTTTACTTGAACTCAAAAACCTCAAAATGTTTGCGCTTTCAGATAATTTTTTTTGTAGCACAGGTTTTTTTTTTAAAGTATATTTTTTTGGGCTTTTGTGCCTTTATTGGACAGGATAGTGGAGAGAGACAGGAAATGGGGAGGCAGAGAGAGGGGGAATGACATGCAGTAAAGGCCGTCCGATGCGGGACTCGAACCGGGGCCAACTGCAGCGAGGACTGTAGCCTCTACACATGGGCCGCCTGCTTAGACCACTACGCTACACGACGCCCCAGTAGCACAGGTTTTTAGCACTGAAAGTCTACAGTTTTCACTATACACTATGAACTAAACTCAACTGCAAGGAAATTCCCATCTTAGCCTCTTCCCCCTATCACCTCGTGACCTTTCCGGGCTATATAGGGATCCAGACGCAGCCTTGCTGAGGAAATAGCGGAAAGACAAAAGAAAATAGTTAAAACTCATCATCATGACAGCATCTTCCCTCCTTCCTCCTGTTCCCCCTCCACCCCTGAAATGAGTGAGGGCTTTCCAAAGTGGCAGGACCTTATCAGTGACCTGAGACTTAAGAAAACACTGCAAAGAGCAGGGAGGGATGCCCTTTGACTCAAACAAGTGTCTGCTGCTTCCACCGTACACGACTGACACTTCCTGTACTCATCAAGACAGGGAAGAGGAGGCCACCTGCTAACCATGCACTGTTACCTCTCTTATGGCGGATGCGCTGTGTGTGTGTGTGTGTGTGTGTGTGTGTGTGTGTGTGTGGGTGTGTATGTGTGTGTCTCTGCTCTATTCCTACTTAGATTTGATCCCACTAAGATAAGTAATAACCTATTGAAATCACAACCAGCGAGTCGCTTTTCACTACACTTTCAAAACAGCCGGAAACATACAAAGTACATGTTTTGATGGTGGCAGCTGGATCACAGCAGCATCTGAATTAAAAAAATAAGTATTGACATGACAAATCTGAGCAGTTATGAACATGGACAACAAGAGGCCATTAAATCCATCAGCAGAGTCTTCAGGCTGTTTCGGTAGCGTCAGAGATGTTGGACAACATGCATTTATCTCACTAGCAGCAGGCATTGTGGAGAAAAGGTGCGAGGTCTTTTTTTTTCTGTGAAACCTCTTAGCGTCCCATAATCAGGAGTGATAATGTGTCTCATTCTATGCTAATGTGTGTGTTTTACAGCAATCAGGCGACAGGTGATGATAGCGCGCGCTGAGAGATGTTCTGCTGTGTGCATGTGCTGCGGG